>NW_028172310.1:0-18000 GCF_963971535.1 Notolepis coatsorum
TTTTACTTAAGTGTATTTCCCAGAGACAAACAGCTGTTATCTAGCTTGCTTGACGTAGTGAACAGCCCCCCCCCCCCCCCTCCCCACACACACCCCCCTGGGAAATGGCTATTCCATGACACAACTAAGGGGGTGAAATGGTGACATTTACACAAGCAACTATTTTCTTTAGTGAATATCTTAGTTGGGACATCACTGGTGCGGACACGGACGTTTACCCGAGGGCTTCTCAGCTGGAGCAAGCAAACATGTGTCTTTTGGGGGTTTATCTCATGAGCAGACTGATCTTATCAATGCCAAGAAACGTATCAAGCGGATAAACATTTTTATATTGCAAAATATCACAAGAGTCTCCATAATAAAGTACTGTGGCTTTTATTTCTTCAATCATTGAATACAACCGGCCTAAATTTGGGACATGCATCCATTATGGGACTAACCTTTCATTCCTTTCGCACAAGACTCAGCTCAGCAAAGATGAAAAACACTATCACATAATCTATTTAAAACAGTATGAATATTATCTGTATAAAAAATGTGGCTATGGTATAACACATAAATTACAAATTTGATCTCGCTCAGAGAGACAGCGCATGTAGTGCCAACACCAACAGTACTTAAGTATTGTAACGAAGTACAATTACAAAGTACAAGTAACTCAAGTACTTTACACCCTGGCAACAACCAAAGCAACAACATAATGAACACACATTAACTGCAGAGAGTGAGTAGGAGAGAGAGAGAGAGAGAGAGAGTGGAGAGAGAGAGAGTAGAGAGAGAGAGAGAGAGAGGAGAGAGAGAGAGAGAGAGAGAGAGAGAGAGAGAGAAGAGAGAGAAGGCATTAGCCTGCAGCAAGAGTTGGGAGGAATGAAACAATGTTGCTCTCAGAAAGTTTCAGTTTCAGTTTTACAAGTGTCGCTAGTCGCTACTAATGGTGAGTACATTACAGGCCGTGCTGTGGTCTTTGTAGTTCACATTATGCACTAGCAAGCATTGCTGTGATGATGGGGAGCAGTGTTAACTCATGGATGATCACTGATGATGGGGAGCAGTGTTAACATACGCTGATAAGATGGAGGCACAAATGGCCCAGAACGACACAAGAGGCTTATGGCGAGGACTACGGACGATAACTGACTACAAAGTCAGCGCCCCCTCAATGGGAGTGCCGACGCCTCTCTCGCGGACCAGCTCAAACTCCTTTTACGCTCGGTTTTGGTGCAGACAGTAGCGACGCTAGCTCACGCGGCTAACGACATCACTGGCGCGCCGGCCATCGTGGAGGGGGGGGCATCCGCGGGTGGGGCACTCTCTCATTGACGGAACACAGTGTGAGAAGAGCATTTATGCAGGTGAACACCAGAAAGGCAGCTGCCCAGATGGGATACCAGGACGTATACTTAAGTCCTGTGCTAACCAGCTAGCCCCAGTGTCACCACCATATTTAATCTATCCCTGGCTGAGTCTGTGGTCCGGCCTGTTTCAAGGTGTCCACTATAATACCGGTACCAAAGAAATCCTCCCCAACAGGTCTTAATGACTACAGACCGGTGGCACTCACCTCTGTGGTCATGAAATGTTTTGAGAGGCTGGTTAAGGATCACATTTGTGCCTCTCTCCCAGTGATATGGACCCTATGCAATTTGCATACAGGCCAAACAGGTCCACTGACGGATGCTGTCCTCCCAAGTACTACACAGCACCCTCTCTCACCTAGACTGCCAGAGGGGGGCTATGTGAGATTGTTGTTCATTGACTATAGCTCAGCGTTCAACACCATAGTCCCCACCAGACTGGTGGACAAGCTGATCGAGCTGGGTCTGAGCTCCGCTCTGAGCGCCTGGATACTGGACTTTCTGAGTGAGAGGCCCCAGGCGGTCAGGGTGGGGGGTCAGACCTCCAACACCATCACCCTGAGTATCGGGTCCCCCCAGGGCTGTGTTCTGAGCCCCCTGCTGTATTCACTATACACACATGATTGTGTGGCCAAGTTCAGCTCCAACTCCATAGTGAAGTTTGCGGACGACACAGTGGTGGTGGGGCTGATCTCTGACAACGACGAGAAGGCCTACCGGGAGGAGGTTGAGGCACTGGAACGCTGGTGCCAGGACAACAGCCTGCTCCTGAACATTGGTAAAACCAAGGAGCTGATCGTGGATTTTAGGAGAACACAGCAGGGGACACACACACCACTGAGGATAAATGGGGCTATCGTGGACAGGGGTGAGCAACTTCAAGTACCTGGGGGTCCACATCTCAGAGGACCTGACATGGACAACACACATAGACTCAGTCGTAAAGAAGGCCAGTTAAGGAAGTTCAGAGTATCGGGGAAGATACTCCAGTCCTTCTACTCCGGAGCTGTAGAGAGCATCTTGACTGGAAACATCACTGCCTGGTATGGAAACAGCACGGCACAGGACAAGAAGGCCCTACAGAGAGTGGTGCGCTCAGCTGAGCGTACTACGGGTATTGCACTACCACCGCCTGCAGGTCTTATATAACAAGAGGTGCAAATCCAGAGCCTGCAGAATAATGAAAGACCCTCACCACCCCAACAACAGCCTGTTCATGCTGCTGCGGTCAGGCAGACGCCTGCGAACACCAGCAACTAGGACAGAGAGACTTCGGCTCAGCTTCTTCCCCCAGGCCATCAGAGTCTTGAACACTGAACTCTCCACACACAAGCACACATGAGCACACACATAACACACACACTGTATACGCTCACACACTAGCAGTCACTTTAGCATGAACACACACACACACATGCTGCACACGCTCACACTCATCGGTCACTTTACACAATGAAAAGGTCACTTTAAAAACAAGAACGGGAATGGTTCTTGTATAGTAAACAGATGGATATAGCAAGCTAGCATAAGGACACATAGTATAACTGTAGATTGTATAGTATAGCATTGTATAGTAGTGTACATAAGACCCAGTGCCTCATCCGTAGCTAACAGTGTATCGCAGGACCTTAGCATGTCTTTTACCATGCTTTTTGTAAACGTATGTACATATACCTGTTATGTCTTATTCTTATTACTTGTATTATTGCACAAATGTCTTATTATCATCCTATTCTTATTACTGTATTATTGCACAATCGCTGCGGGCATGACCCCACGCATTTCACTGTATACTTGTATGCCGTGACAAATAAAACTCTTGACTTGAAAAAAATAAAATAATGATGAGGAGCAGTGTTAACTCATGGATGATGATGATGATGATGATGATGATGATGATGATGATGATGATGATGATGATGATGATGATGATGATGATGATGATGATGATGAGGAGGAGCAGTGTTAACTCATGGATGATGATGATGATGATGATGATGATGATGATGATGATGATGATGATGATGAGGAGCAGTGTTAACTCATGGATGATGATGATGATGATGATGATGATGATGATGATGATGATGATGATGATGATGATGGTGATGAGGAGCAGTGTTAACTCATGGATGATCACTGTGATGATGATCAAATATGGGCAAATGTTCTTTTAAATTCTGGGGAGCCACAAATTGGAATTTGCTACCTTCACAGCTAAAATGCATCACTAGCCGACACAATTTTAAGAAAAAAGTCAAATCATGGCTCCTCGACAATGTCAAAAACTAGATTTTAAAATGCATGAAAATGTTGTCTGATAAATTGTTGTCTGTGGCTACGTTTGTACTGCATTTAAAATGTTCATGTCTATACAGCATTTTATGTATTTCAAGTCATGTCCTAAAGATTATGAATACATTGCTTCATTATTACTTTTAATTACAGGTTTAACTATGTGATTTAATGTTCTATGTCTTACCTTGACGTTGTCTATTTTGATGGTCATTTTATACTTATTTTATGTATGCACTTCATATATTGCTCTTGATATGCAATTTTCTTGCAAATGTTATGCCCGTCTTTAAAAAAAGTATTACTGCTGTGAGGCTCTTTGTGCTGCAATTCTGAGAAAGGTGCTATACAAAAATTCGTATTATTATTATTACTTCTGTGGTCTATTGACCAACCATTAACACATTGAGTTCCAGCAGGGGGTGCGCTATTTATCGCTTGAATGCCACCACTCTAGTCAATGAGAGGGCGAGCACATTTGCGAACGCAAAAACTATATCTTACATTTACATTTTACATTTACATTTAGTCATTTAGCTGACGCTTTTATCCAAAGCGACTTACAAGTTCTGTACGACAAGCCATCAGGAAGGGCACAACTCTATCAGCTGAGCAACAATGTTCATCAAAGTGATGAGTGCTACAGTGTAGGTTAGTTTATTAGGACAAGTGCATGACAGTACGGTTAGTTAGGGTTAGATTTTTTTTTTTTTTTATAGTTTTTTTTTTTTATTATTCAGATAATGGTTGAAGAAGTGCGTCTTTAGTCGACGGCGAAAGATTGGACGTGATTCGGCTGTCCTAACTGGGGTGGGTAGTTCATTCCACCATTGTGGGGCAAGGACTGAGAATAGGCGACTTCTCTTTGATGACCCTCCCGGAGCTTGGATAGGAGTAGGTCTGAGGCGGCCAGAAGATGCAGAGCGTAGGGGTCTTGAGGGTGTGTAGTTAGAGACCATTGACCGGAGGTAGGCGGGAGCGGTTCCCTTTGCCGCACGGTATGCTAGGTCGAGGGCCTTGAAGCGGATTCGTGCAGCAATGGGGAGCCAGTGCAGGTCCCTAAGAAGTGGGGTGACATGGGCCGACTTCGGTAGGTTTGAGATCAGGCGGGCCGCTGCGTTCTGAATGAGTTGAAGAGGCTTAGTGGCAGTGGCCGGGAGGCCAGCGAGCAGTGCATTGCAGTAGTCGAGGCGGGAGATGACTGTTGATTGGACGAGGAGTTGGGTGGCTTCTTTTGTCAGGAAGGGGCGGATCCTTCTGACGTTGCTCAGGAGGAATCGGCAGGTTCTGGTCGTCGCTGCGATGTGAGTTCAACTGGTCGTCGAGGACAACACCAAGGTTCTTGGTGGTCGGGGACGCAGTCACAGCTGCATTCTCGACTGTGATTGAAAGGTCGGTTAGGGGGGAGGATTTGGCCGGCAGGTGGAGCAATTCTGTTTTGCTTAGGTTCAGTTTGAGGTGGTTGGACGTCATCCAGGCGGAGATGTCGGACAGACAGGCCGAGATCCGCTCAGAGACGTGGATATCTGAGGGAGGGAAGGAGAGGAAGAGTTGAGTATCGTCGGCATAACAATGGTAGGAGAAGCCATGAGACGTGATAATGTTACCCAGTGATTTAGTGTAGAGGGAGAAGAGAAGGGGTCCTAAAACCGAGCCCTGGGGGACACCCGTCCGCAGGGGGCGGGTGGCCGACAGGGTCCCTCTCCATGACACTTGGTAGGAGCGGTCATTGAGGTATGATGACAGCCATGTCAGCGCAGAGCCAGCCACTCCCATTCCTGCGAGGGCCGCAAGGAGGATCTGGTGGTTGACTGTGTCGAAGGCTGCAGATAGATCTAGGAGAATCAGGACAGAGGAGAGGCCTTTCGCTTTTGCTAAGTGAAGTGCCTCTGTGACCGCAATGAGGGCTGTCTCTGTGGAGTGACCAGTCCTGAAGCCTGACTGATTAGGGTCTAGGAGGTCATTCTGTAAGAGATAAGCAGTAAGTTGGTTGGATACAGCACGTTCAAGTGTTTTAGAAAGGAAGGAGAGAAGAGAGACAGGATGGTAGTTGCCTATGATGGTAGGGTTCAGGGTTGGTTTTTTTATGAGCGGCGTGACTCTGGCTTGTTTTAGGGATGTGGGGACCACCCCCGAGTTGAGTGAGGAGTTGATGGTTGCAGTTAGGAATGGGAGGATGTCTGGTGCTATGGTCTGGAGGAGTGGGGAGGGTAGCTGGTCCAGCTGGCAAGTAGTCGGACGGTTCGACGTTACCAGTGTCAGGGTCTCTGCTTCTGTAATGGGAGAGAAAGATGACAGAGTGAAGGATGAGGTTCTCGATTCAGCATTTGGAATGGGTGGGGGTTGTGAGAAGGAGCTGCGGATGTTCTCCACTTTTTCCTCAAAGAAGATCGCAAAGTCTTCGGCAGAGAAAGATGAGGGAGGGGGGGGTGGGGGGGGAGTGAGGAGGGAGGACATGGTAGCATGCAGTTTGCGAAGATTCTTGGCAGAGGCCTCGATCCTATGGTGGAAGAAAGAAGCTTTGGCATTAGTGATGGTTTTGGAGAATGTTAACAAGAGGTTGTGATATGTGTCGATGTCAGCAGTGAGGCGTGACTTTCTATACTTCCTTTCAGCTGCTCTCAGGACCTGTCTTTGTTCTCTCACTGGATCTGTCAGCCATGGACTGGGTGGGGAACGGCGGGCAGGTTTCTCAACGAGGGGACAGAGCTTGTTGAAGGAGGTTGCAAGGGCTGAAAGGAGGGTGGAGGTTGCCATCTCTGTGGAGAGAGCAGAGAAGGTGTCACTCAAAGGTAGAGCGGATAGTATGTCAGAGGAGAGGGTGGAGGGGGATAGGGAGGGCAGGTTGCGTCTGAGTGAGACTGTTTGAGTTGGGGTGAAGACCTTTCGGTTAAGCATGAGAGTTAATGAGAAGGATATGAAGGAATGGTCAGATACATGTAGGGGAGTTACCGTGGTGTTAATGATGCTGGAGTTACGGGAAAATATGAGATCCAAGGAGTTGCCTGCTTTGTGGGTGGGAGGCATGGCAGTGGGAGTCAGGTCAAACGATTGTAGGAGGGAGACTACTATGACTGACTGAGATGAGTCAGGCAGGTTGAAGTCGCCCAATAGAAGGAGAGGGGTACCATCTTCCGGTAAGGAGCTAAGAAGCATGTCCAGCTCATCTGTGAAGTGATCGAGTGTACCTGGAGGGCGGTAGAGTGTAACAATGGTGAGATTGAAAGGATTAGAGACAGATACTGCATGATATTCGAGAGAGGAGAGTGACAGTTCTGGGAGTGGTGTTACGTTTGTAGCCCATGAAGGAGATGTCATGAGGCCAGTGCCTCCACCCCGTCTGGAAGGTCGAGGTGTGTGAGTGAAGTTATAGTTTGTAGATAATGCTGCAGGTGTTGATGATCTTAAATTATGTTATCTATTATTATGTGTCTAATACGCCCGTCGCTTATCAATGACTTGCTTGCAGTCAACATGTACGAAACGTATTGTTTTTTCATCAGTACATTTCCGTTTTATACCGTTGTGAATACGGGTATAGTTTTGAAGTTTTCTAGTGATTCCAGAAAAATCCGCGAAAATAGCCATTTACTGGAATACACAAAACACGTTTTGAATCGTTTTCAAATAAACGCTAGATTATCTATAGTATATGTGTACTTATGCACGCTAGAGAAGCAGGCTGAAAAATCGATTATCCATGACCTGGTCAGTGCTAACGTCATACACGCACACACATACACACACACACACACACATTGTGAAATATGTGAAAAAAAACATCTGATTACCCCAAGACTGGTAAAATAAAGTCCTTACCTCACATCAGATGTTCTGCAAAAAGATTATTCCAATTCCTGATCGCCATTCCAAAAATCTATCGCATTTATTGATCCAATGATCCAACCTCGAAACACATAATCCACGCTGCTTCCAGTCCCCTCAATGAATGCAATAGTCTCAGGTTACATTGCCTCAGAAGTAAAATGTGGAATCTGGAGTTTTTTCCCCCCATGCATTTCCATTGACTCCAATCCAATGGGTGCAATACCATCCGGGAGACGATAGGGGGCCCTTTTCAAGCTCAGAGCCAGTCCCAATGATAACGTGAGGCTGGATGGATAAAAAATGAATGGATATCGCTAATAAAAGAAATAACGATTAAATAACGAGATTTCTCGTTGTTGGCACACAACGCATGGCAGCCAACAATGAGATTTCTCGTCGTTGGCACCCAATGTGTTAAAGGTTTCGATCAAAACGTTTGTCTGGCTATGGCCCTGGGTGTTGAGACTCCCACCTGTCGAGCCTAATCAGGCGCAATTCGGAGCAGCTGGGTGCACTCAAGTTTCAAGTTTCTTTATTAGTTGTCACATACAAAAATACAGAATACTTTTATATGAAATGCTTCTTTCTGTTTTGCTCCTGAGAGTGTGCTAGATAAAAATAGATAAGTATAAAATAAGTATAAAATAAGTATAAAATAGAAAGTCAAGTACATAGACAAGTGTAAACAAGACAACAGTGTTCAATATACATATATACAATATACAATGCAGAGTAGAGAAAACGTAACTGCATTACAATACAATATACAGTACAATGCAGAAATGGGATGAGGTACAACGATAGGTTATGTAGATAACCTAGTTATATTAGTATTGGCTGAGCGTCCCGCTCTGAGCCTTACGAGATACTCCTATCTCCTGTGATACTTAATGTATCTCCCACGAATAAAAACACATGCACCCCACCTGTATGGGGCCCCGCCCCTTATGGTGGCACCACCCATATAACCATGACTCTGGTCATGAAACACCCTTCCTCGCCAAAACCCGTCCCAGGAAAAGATCCCTCAAGAGGGAACTCAGGGCCGCGCAGAGCGGGACGCTCAGCCAATACTAATATAACTAGGTTATCTACATAACCTATCGTTATATATCATATTTGCATCGCGTCCCGCTCTGAGCCTTACGAGATAATGGGGAAGAGCGGGCGCGAGACCCGACAGATGTACCCCCTGAGGACCCGTAAGCCCACATCAAGGGGTGCGGGGAGCCCTGTCACCCCATCCTCCCTAATGAAGGGGGGGCGCAGTCAACTCCACCTGAATGCAAACAAGAGGGAAACTAGAACCCCTTGAACACACCGTACAGGCGGAACCACGTGTGACTCAACACACTGTGGCCCATACCCATACACTCCTGCTACCCGACCAAAGGACGGGAAGCAGGGAAGGCCACAGACCCCAGAACCGCCTGGGAGACAGAACCCCCGGTCATGTCCATGAGGAAAAACCTTACAAAGGAGCCCGGGGAGGACCATGAAGCTGCAGCACAGATGGCCTCCACCGAGGCCCCACCCAGGAGAGCGGCAGAGGCAGCCACCCCACGAGTGAAGTGCGCCCTGACGCCCCCAGGGGGATCCTGCCCAGCCAACGTGTAGCAGAGGGTAACACCCTCGCACAACCAATGGGACAGGCGCTGCTCCGACAGTGCCTTACCAGCACGAGCCCCACCGTAACAGACAAAAAGCTGGTCGGTAACCCTGAAATCCTGAGTACGGCTGAGGTAAATCCCCAAGCACGGACTGGACATGACAGGTGAAGGCCCGCAACTAACTCACTAGTGTGAGGAGGAGGACGAAACGCCTGAACCACAATATCCCGGGAGCGGAAGGAACTCCGGATATTCTTAGGCACGAAAGCAGGATTAGGTCGCAGAGTGACACCGCAATCGGCCCGAAAAGACAGGCACTCTGGACGTACCGAGAGAGCACAGAGCTCACCTACGCGTTTAGCGGAAGTGACAGCCAGAAGGAACGCGGTCTTGAAGGACAGCTGTCCCAACGGCGCCTGCTCGAGCGGCTCAAACGGGGCCAAGGACAACCGACCGAAGACCAATTGAAGATCCCAAGTCGGAGCCAAGGAGCGTTGCACCGGCTTAACGCGTCGAGCGCCAAGCAGGAAACGCTTCACAAGAGGGTGGCTGAACAAGACATCCCCTCAAACCCCTCATGATAGGAGGATATAGCTGCTGCATATACCCTCACCGTCGAAGCCGACAGTCTATCAAGGAGAGACTGGAGGTAACTAAGGACAGCATCCAGGGGGCAGGAGACTGAGTCCCGGCCCCCCGCCTTACACCACACTTGGAACACACGTCATCTGCCCACGCAAGCGGAGCGCCAAGCAGGAACGCTTCACAAGAGGGTGGCTGAACAAGACATCCCCTCAAACCCCTCATGATAGGAGGATATAGCTGCTGCATATACCCTCACCGTCGAAGCCGACAGTCTATCAAGGAGAGACTGGAGGTAACCAAGGACAGCATCCAAGGGGCAGGAGACTGAGTCCCGGCCCCCCGCCTTACACCACACTTGGAACATACGTCATCTGCCCGCGTAAGCGTGACAGTGGAGGGAGCATGCGCATTCCAGATGGTAACACCATCAGGATCAAGAACCTGCGCCCCTCAACGTACCCGTCCCAACAACTGACCTAACAGATGTATGGGGAAGAATCCCTGGCGGCACGGCATCGGTCCCAGACCTGCCTGGCCATGTCCAGACGCAATCCTCACCCGTCAGGATGAGGGCCGCCCCGCGACAGTACACCTGCACCCACATTCTCCCTGCCGGGGATGTGGGGAGCCCTCAGGCCGCGCAGATGGAGGACGCCCATAGCCAGCCGCCCGCCGCCTGGTGCAGACAGGGGGAGCGCACTCCTCCCTGTCTGTCGATACACGACACTGACGTCGTATCGTCCGTCCTGATCAACACCATTTGTGGACCAGAAGGACCGCTTTCAACACCAACACATTGAACGTAGCGCAGACCGGGCAGCATGGTTTGCCAGCTGCCCCCTACTGCGTTGGCCCGACGCATCACCAGCGAGGGAGGCGTCGGTGAAAACGCGACGTGAGACAGCGCCGTAACCGTCCTAGGACGGAACCTCCCGAGCGTGTTGACAACACGCTCTGAGATGGATGCCCATAGCCCTCCAACCGTTGACTGGGAAGAGGAATACTCTACATCCAGTCTACAGCAACCCCAGGCTGGTAGAGACCTGCCTGGTATGAGACCTGACGATCCACCTTGACCGCGAAGGACCAGAACGTCATCAGGGCAGAACACTCCGTAACCCCGGACGACGCAGAGGCCCCAGTGCGGCCTCCACGCACTTGGTGAAGATGCGGGGAGCCAGAGAAAACCGAACGGCAGCCTCTGGTACTCATACGCTAACCCTGCAAAGGAAGCGTAAGTAAGCCCTAGGATGGAAGATCGGGGATGCGCATACGCATCCTACAGGTCTATGGAGGAGAACCAGACCCCCACCTGACAGTGTTCAACAGGTAGGAGACGATCCAAAAAATGCTGAACCTTCCCATGGGACAGGTCCAGCCTGGGTCTTACACCCCTCCCTCCCGACTTCTCGGGCTGAGAACACCGGGAGGAGAACGCCACGACGATGGCTTGCTTCGTCCACAGAGATTGGATCTCGTTGACCAGAGCTGTCCCTGCTGGAGACCCCGACAACAGGGTCTGTACCAAACCTGAAAACGGGTGGGGTTGTGTAAACACAAGTCCCCGCCTCACCGTTCTCTCCATCTACCTCGACATATGGTACTGCCGTAGTCATATGTGACGACACTCCCAACGCACCCGCCGTCACGTGGCGCAGGTCCGCCAGGAACTGTAGATAGTTGGCCCGGTCCCCCCGCTGTGCGTAGACAACCCCGGAACCGTGCGAGGAGCGCGTTCCGTGTCGGAACACCTGACCCTGACACACCCACGAGGCAACCGCACCCAAGGGGGAACCCCGACAGAAAGGGCCGATCTGATACGGGGGGCTTCCGATGAAAAAAGCCCCCCCACTGAACACCCCTCCAGAACATGCTGAAGGAGTTGTTCTGCAGCCGGACATGCAAGGTGTAAGGCCCCCATGGGTTCCTACACACCGTAGCCCTGCAGTGATATTACTACCACCCCAAACCATGTGAGCTGCGACCACTTGCCAATATTTCAGGAGTGGGAGGCACCAACATGATACCTGGCCTGGCGAAGGCGAGGCCGGGGAAGCCCGCACTGTGTGCCTCAAAAGGTTTCGAGCCCCCCTGCTGACAACACTTAAGTTGACAGACGTAACACCAGGCTCAACCAACACAGTTCAAGGTGTGGGAGCCGCTTGACAGCACAACATTCTCACGGACAGACCCAGGCTCAGCCATCAACTGGGTGTCAGCCCCTGTCCCCATGAGAAGCGAAAAGGGGGGCCGCCCGCGCATCAACGAAGGCACGCGGCCCGCAGCCAAAGGAAACAATCAGAGCCCACTTCTTCCGCTGGTGTTGGGGAAGGGAGTGATCGGAGAGCGGGCTGCTCGCGGCAGGACGGTGACGGCTTGTTTGTTCAAGCCGAACCCATCCTACATGGCCGATCCCTCGGCCGCCAAGGCTGTCGGCCTTGTGGACACCTGTCGAATCAACGCCCAGGATACCTCTGGCGGGGGAAAAACATGGCCGCCTGTCGAGGGCCCCGTCATCGCCGCTGACGAGGCCGTGCTCTCTCTTCTTCTGGCTGCGCGGTGTGAGGCGGTGTAGGGCCTAGGACAATACCGCCCGCGCTCCAGCAGAAGACCAAAATCCCCTGCGGAGAGGGGAACCCTGAGCGGTTATAGCTTGCGGCTGGGTCAAAGCTAATAACGTCAACAACCTTGCGCGATGTGTCGACGTCGGCTGGCCCTCAAGGCCCCTCCACCAGACACAATTTTTTTAATAGAAAAAACAGCAATTCGAACACAGTTCTAATCGTTGCCAATTCCATACCGTGGCGGTACAAGCCTTAACAGCCCACCAGCCACTCGCCAGGCCGACCCACCCATGGTGTCGGCCGGGCGGGGCATTGTTTTAATATATCAAAAACAAAGGACTGACGTTAACATGGAGCACCAGTGGTGATTGCAAACAGCACCCTCCACTGTGGTGTGCACCATGAAAGGGTTAAATGAATAAAAGAGCTAAACCACAAAAAACTGTAGAATGAGCAAACCCATACACACAAAGTTTAAGGGGAGACGGACCAGACCCGTCTTCATTCAAAATATTCACAACAGAACACCAGCCCTAGTTTAGCCCATTTACCAAAAAAGGTAAACAAAGCCCCCCCCCCGCACTACTCCCCCAGTATACCGATTGACCGTCAGTATGAATGGTTTGAGAGGAGAGAAAGCTGTAGCAAGACAGACCTTCTCATAGCAGAGTGACAAAACGAAACAATAGCCCCCTACACAGGGCCGCCCCAGGAGGTGGGGGCCTCGCGTCTAAAAACGCACAGGGCCTCACATTTCTCCCAGGCGGCCCTGCCCTTATACTACTGCAGCCTAATGCCAGGCAATGTGGGACCCAAGACAACAATTGCCTGTGCACAGACACGCAACATGTTTACCATGTTTACTACCCGACGCCAACCCAGATGGGAACACCGTTCAACAAACCCCGCCGGAACACAAGGTAAAATACCTGGCTAGGAACCTAGCCACGACCTACCCCGTTGTCAACCCATTTACCCGAAAAAGGTAAATAGAACTCAAAAAACCCCACAACAGCTACCTTCATTGATGAACCGGGCAAGAGGCGGGAGAGTGACAACATCTCACGGCGGAGACATTAAAACAGCATAGCAATTAGCAGTAGTAATAGCATGCGGCAGTAGCGATAGCATGTAGCATAGCTCTAGATGTTTTAGCAGCCCGCCCAAGACAGCTTGGAAACCGTTCCCTGCAGAGAACATTCACCAAACCATCCTGCCCCCGGCGCCAACACACAACATGGTTGTGTTAACAAAACAAACCAGCATTACTAACACTAATACCCATGCCTGAAGACACAGGGCCTACCTGAGTACAAGCTGGCCCGACAGCCAGCCTTGTACAGCTGAACCTCGATGTGCAGTCATCAAACGAGGAACATCAACACAGGCCCGTCGTGTCGCCGAAAACATGCGTCGAAGATGCCAGGGGCCAGCAACCTCCGGTAAGCTTCCAACATTATTAATCTTTCTTAATCTTTTCATTCCGCTAGTCTCGTATGGTGCACGCATCCAATACGCTGGGACGAAAATAGAGGAAGGGTGTTTCATGACCAGAGTCATGGTTATATGGGTGGTGCCACCATAAGGGGCGGGGCCCCATACAGGTGGGGTGCATGTGTTTTTATTCGTGGGAGATACATTAAGTATCACAGGAGATAGGAGTATCTCGTAAGGCTCAGAGCGGGACGCGATGCAAATACGATATATAACTTAGGGTAAGGTGCAATGAGGTATGAGTTGTAGTGCAAATCTCTTTACCAATAAATATAAAGTGTGTTAAAGTGTCTAAAGTGGGTAAAGTGGGTGCTACAGTGAGTTGTTTATTTAAAGTGAGTGTGTACGTGTGGATGTGTGTGCTGTGAGTGTATTTGATGGTTTGTTACATAGTGTTATTGTCGTTGAGCATCCTGATGGCCTGGGGATAGAAGCTCCTTCTGAGTCTCTCTGTGCTTGCCATGAGACTCGCTTGCCTGACCGCAGCAGTTCAAAGAGGCAGTTGTTTGGGTGGCTAGAGTCTTTTATTATTCTCTTAGCCTTACTCCTGCAACGCTTGTTGTAAATGTCTTGGAGAGTGGGAAGCCCACCTCCAATTGTGCGTTCGGCTGAACGGGCCACTCTCTGTAGTCTGCTACGGTCTTGTGCGGTGCTATTCCGAAACCAGGAGGTCATATTGTCAGTCAGGATGCTCTCTATTGTGCATGAGTAGAAGTTCTTAAGGATCTTCTGACTCACGTTGAACTTCCTTGAACGTCGGAGGCAGAGACACCTGCAGCATAAGAAGCCCGACGGCCCGTCACTCAGTGCTTGATCGTACTGATCACTTGTGGTTAGTCAAACTAAAGTATCTTCAAGTCTTAGTATATATCTCTCGTGTTGGATTCTACCCTGCTTCGTTATTTTGTTTTCCCAGTGTTTTGTTCTTTTTCTAACCGGCGTTATTTTTCTTCTCTCTCCATCAAGGAACCGAACCCCCCCCCGGCAATCCCTGTGTCGCTCCCCGCTCTCTCTCACTCCACCGCTTGCTCCTCTGGATAACCCCCCCCCCCCTCTCTGTTAAGACTGGACTGGTTAGTACACGCGCACGAAACAACAGCCTGGTCACATTTACATTACTACACCACATGAGTTTTGCACGCTAGACACACGCACCCAAACACATACTGTAATTGTCCCACACACATCTCATTTACATTCCGTTGGCATCCACACACTCCCCCCCACGTTAGAATAGGTATGTTTGCTTATTGTTTTCTTTTGTTAATTACATTTAATTATTGTATCCGTCTGTCTCCTGTGTCCGTCTGTCCTGGGGTTCTGCCACACTTGACTGCTTTTGTAAAATTGTAACAGAACGATCAAGCCAACAGAATGATCAAGCCAACAGAATGATCAAGCCAACAGAACGATCAGGCCAACAGAACGATCAAGCCAACAGAACGATCAGGCCAACAGAACGATCAAGCCAACAGAATGATCAAGCCAACAGAATGATCAAGCCAACAGAACGATCAAGCCAACAGAACGATCAAGCCAACAGAACGATCAGGCCAACAGAACGATCAGGCCAACAGAACGATCAAGCCAACAGAACGATCAAGCCAACAGAACGATCAAGCCAACAGAAGGATCAGGCCAACAGAACGATCAAGCCAACAGAACGATCAGGCCAACAGAACGATCAGGCCAACAGAACGATCAGGCCAACAGAACGATCAGGCCAACAGAAGGATCAGGCCAACAGAACGATCAGGCCAACAGAACGATCAGCCCCCTCCCGACCCGGAGCCCAGTCTCATAACACCTATAGTGTTACGACGGAGACAGGTAGGTTCCAGTTGTGGAGTAATAAGTAGAGGCAGAGAGGGTTGTTTACTCCTTAACGGTGGTTCTCTTTATTTGTAGAACGGTACACCTAGAGTAATAGCAACAGATAGTACACTGACGCAGGGCGTCTAGGAGAGAAGATAATAATGATAACAATAATGATTGTGTCTGCGGTGCTGCCGTGTACTCTGCAGGAGAATGAGAAGATCCGACAACTGGAATTAGAGAGACAGGGGTTTAAGTACGACCACATTCCTGACATACCAAGCGTTCCAACGTGACAACCAATCAGGAGACCGAAACAATAAGTGACAAGTGACAGGGAGATAAGTGACAGAGATGCCCAGTGACAGGTGTCAGAATGGTGGGTGGTTCTCAGGCGGGGCCATAGAACCCAAGTGTTACAACCTAGGGCCTTTGGGGGGGATTTTGACCTGAGTAGGGGTTTCCTCGCTCAGTGCGAGCTCCTATTCAGGTTCCAGCCGTCCAAGATAAAGATTGCGTTCATTATGTCGCTGCTTATCGACAAAGCATTTAGCTGGGCTATAGCTGTTGTTAGCCGGGACCCTCATTTTTCTAGGGACTATAATGCGTTCCGCCAATAATTTTGTTTTGTTTTTGATCATCCCACAGACGGCGAGGACACTGGGGAGGCATCTTAGTAGCCCCTCCCTTTCCTGAAATGTCATAGTCAACGCTCATTTGAAGGCCAGTCAGTGTATATTTATGTGCCACACCATGATCCTGCTCTCTCTCATGATTTGCAGTAAAAGTACAATTTAAAAAAATCTGTTGATGAATTTTAAATTTAATCACCTCCTCCACCCTGCTGTTGGACGTCATCACTCTTGACGTCGATACTAGAGTCTGGTCACAGAGAAGTGGATTAAACTGAAGAGGCTAATTCAATCCAAAATATACAAAAGGGAAGGGAAGCCATTGTATAAAACAGAAATTGACATTACATGGTTTAGTAGAGCACAGACAATAGACTGTGGGTTACATAAGATAAGATAGGATAAGATAAGATATTCCATTATTATTCTTATTACTTGTATTATTGCACAAATGTCTTATTCTCATTCCTATTCCTATTCTTATTACTTGTATTATTGCACAATCGCTGCGGGCATGACCCCCCGCATTTCACTGTATGCTTGTATGCCGTGACAAATAAAACTCTTGACTTGACTTGACTTGACTTGATTATTTATTTAACCTTTATTTTACCAGGTAGTCACTTGAGATCAAATATCTCTTTTTCCAGCAAGACCTGGCCAAAATCGCAGCAAAACAAAAACTAACATACAAATACACAAAACACAGACAGAGACATAAAAGGCAAAGTGGGGCAAGGGGATACATTTGAGCTGCAGCAAACAAGATTGAATGGGATTGGGGGAGATTGGAGGGTAGGGTAAAAAGGTAGAAAGAGGATGGAAGGTGAGGCTTTGCAGGAGGTTGCTGGGGAGAGAAGGTCAAGTTAAAAATATAAAATATAACACCACATTATGAAGCATCGACATTCTCCCATCTCATTCTTTAAAATGCCCTTAATTTGAACTTTAAAATCAGATATGGTAGTGAGGGCCTGCAGTTTCAACGTTTTTTGAAGTCCATTCCAGGCAGAGGGAGCAGAGAACATGAAGGCCCTTTTCCCAAACTCTGTGCGGGTTCTGGGTACTGAGGCATAAATATAGGCAATCAAATTATAGTAAAGATAAAAATAAGCAGTGTAAACAATATAATGAACTCTGAATATAAGAATATGATAAAGTAAACGGTGCAATCAAAGATGCCAATGAGGGTCTGTACGCCCTATCAGTTATATTATAGGTTACAATAAATATGCTCAATAAAACACTTAGAATCTGAATATATACTATGAGTAAGTAAAGTATACAGTATACACAGGTGCAGTATTACACAAGGTACCCTAACATGGCAAAAAATGGTAAATGGTGCATTTATATAAGAAAGATAAGAAAATACAAATGAGTTCTGCTTTAACCTTCTGTAGTGTGGTAGTGAAAGGGTTATACAATGACTTCCCTCCTCTCACTTTTTTTCATCCTCAGATCACAACTGCTTTCCCTTGCACGGATGTGATTGGAGGACCAAGAAAAAAGAGGGCAGGGTTTGAGATAGGTCAATTCAAGTTTACGACGTCAAATCCCCATGTGTGATGAAGACACTGCATTTCCATAATATGTGGAGTGAAACTGTAGAACAGTCTGAATGTTGTGCTAAAGCAATGTCCAAACATGAGACAATTCAAACTGAATTATAAAAAAATAATTTTCATGAGGTACAGGGATGAGGTAGGGATTTGACATTCACGGGTGTTTACATTTTTATTTAATTTCTTTCATGTTTTACATATATTTGTTTTATGTTTTGCATATATATATTTGTTTTGTAAGATTTTAAATGAGTACA
>NW_028172309.1:0-19035 GCF_963971535.1 Notolepis coatsorum
TCCCTCCTCCCTCCTCCCTCCCACTCTACGCTGACGGGACGCAGGCAGATGCGTAGTTTAGACAACAAACAGGTAGAAGATTTAGACACTTGAAAGACAGAGTGAGACAGAGAGGTGGCTTTTTTTAATTCTCGTTTTCCATTCTGTATTGAGATTGTTACACTTTCACTGAGTGTACACAATCTGGCTATCCTTTAGGGGAAAAGCATTTGGAAAGAGAATGCTGGATAAATGTATGTCATCTCTCTCTCTCTCTCTCTCTCTGTGTGTGTGTGTGTGTGTGTGTGTGTGTGTGTGTGTGTGTGTGTGTGTGTGTGTGTGTGTGTGCGTGCGTGCGTGCGTGCGTCGTGCGTGCGTTTGTGCATGCGTGTCGGATCTTTAATACACACAAAGTCCTTCTGTATCATGGTAACCATAGCCTGCTCAGCTGGCCAACAGAGGGTCTTAACACAATCACACATGTGCTCATCTTTTCAATAGATGCCCCCCCCCCCCAGACACACACACCTCCCATTCATAGACAAGTGGTGCAAATCTCTCTCTATCTCTCTCTCTCTCTCTCTCTCTCTCTCTCTCTCTCTCTCTCTCTCTCTCTCTCTCTCTCTCTCTCTCTCTCTCTCTCACTACTCTCTCTCTCTCTCTCTCTCTCTCTCTCTCTCTCTCTCTCTCTCTCTCTCTCTCTCTCTCATTGATAGCACGTCCCTCTTAATAAGATGATTCCCCCTGCAACTTAAGTAGAAGTACAAGTGGAATATATGTATTGTTAAGTAGATTTGTACATGTAGCCCAAATGCATCCTCTGCATGTAACACCCCTTCCTGACAGGCAGCGACGCGAGCGAGCGTGATTGCGAAAATAATTAAAATGTATTCGTTTCAATCAGACTATCCTGATCTGCCACGAGCGACAGCGAACTGAGCGGCGATGTCGTTCCCCCCTCAAATATTCGCTCGCTGTGTCTCTAGTTGAGCGATTACACGTCCGAGTCCCGCCCCTAAACACTTTTTATTGGTCGAGAATCGCAGGCTGCTTTGCCCCCTGTTCCTGGTAACACACACACAGAGACACACTCGGACACGCGCCGCGTCATATCAGGACAGTGTCGCGCGCGATTTTCGTCTCCAGTTCGCTCGCTCGCTGCCTGTCAGGAACCGGTGTAATGCCATCCTAACTAGTTAGAGCAGTGGGCCGCCCCAGGGCAGCACCAGCGTTGCGTTGTTATTATGGGCTGAGCCGCCACGCAGGATAATGACGCCGCGCGCACGCGCGCGCGCACACGCACGCGCGGCCCCGCGCGCATGCGCATATGTTCCCTCGCGCACAATAATACACTTTGTTTGTATAGCCTTTCATACAGAAACTGCAGCTCAAAGTGCTTCACAACAGAATTAAGACAGGCATAAAATGAGCACATAAAGTGCAGACATATAAAATCAGTTTTTCACATTAGGATCTAACATCCCAACAGGCAACCTTGTTTATGGTTTGATTCAGTTTTAATATAAATAATAAAAATAAAGAGAAGATTAATTAATTATCTACTCAGTCCCGAAGTTTGTGATGTAGATATGGAATGTCCCGGGTTGCTGCTGTTTGCAGAGTGTGTTGTTGTCCGGGGGTGAGTGGTGGTGGGTGGGGGGTTGAACAAAGAGTCCCAGACTGGTTGAAGACACCAGCCTATAGCGGCTATTGTTATGATAATGCGAGGTAGCGCCGCAGGTAAACACAACGATCCGAGCCGAGCGCAGCGCGTTCTCGCGAGCGCGTGCATGTGCGTGCACGCGCTTCTGCTCAAATCTTTAATACTCAGTGAGGTACCACTGAGTGGTACCCCGTGCCATGAACAACGCATGCCTGGGCAGCACCCAGGGACCAACTCCAGTTGTCATGCCGGAGCCTTGGTCAAGGCCAATGAGGAGTAACTTCAAATACATATTTTTATAAGATAGTGTACTTGTTGATTTCATCTCTCTGTAATTAGCAGCTGGGTCAAGCAGGGGCTACCACCCAAATGAAACGGTGGGATCTCCTTTGGTCCAGTGGTCTGCAGTCCTCCGGAGGCCTATGTGACTTCTCTCATCAGGCTCTGGATCTCTGGCCTTGAACAGCATCAGAGACAAACGTGTGTAAACATGACCCCCCCCCCCCCCCCCCCCAACCACCCGAATCCCTGCCCACCCCTCCACCTCCACCACCTCTATCTGTCCACCCTGAGCCCCCTCTCTAGCCACAACACGCTTCAAACCACTCGGATCACACCTCCTCTGCAGATGCTAAACCTAGCGCCAACTCCAAAGTCAACTCCTCAACTCCAAGCGTTTGAGTTGTCTGTTTTGGTGACAGATCTGCTACGACTGCATTGATGAGTTAGGAAAAGGCATCCACTTGTCACATGTCTTGTTAATGTGATACCTATAGTCTTGTTATTGTGATACCTATAGTCTTGTTATTGTGATAATAGTCTTGTTATTGTCATACCTATAGTTTTGTTATTGCGATACCTATAGTCTTGTTATTGTGATACCTATATAGACCTGTTCGCTGTTTACAAACATACCATGTTCAAACGAAAACGGCTGGATGTCATTTTGACAAATCAGCATGGCTGTGAGCGTGTGAGTCTTTCACCTTTTACATATCTAGCTTTGGCATGGATTGATTGTTTAGATCGCTAGCATGGCTAACAAATGCAAATATATTGTAGTCTGCCCCGTTGTTCTGACCAGGATTACGTTCCTTTCTGCTCCTGTAATGCGCACACACACTGAGTATGACGTATACAGCGGGTCTATAGTCTTGTTATTCTCATACATATAGTCTTGTTGTTGTGATAATTGTGATACCGATAGTCTTGTTATTGTGATACCTATAGTCTTGTTATTGTGATACCTATAGTGTTGTTATTGCGATACCTATAGCCTATGGACAGATCAGTTATCGATTTGCACTTATATCAAAGATATGTGAGGTCAAATAGTCGATTACTGTACTTTGACTCTCAGTTACAAACAAGTATAGTCCACCCCAACTCACCAGACTGTAGGAGTTTAGATGGGATCGTCTCTCTCACCACTTTGTTCAACTAGTCTCAAACACTGAATGTCTCAAACACATTCAAGATGTGAACATTTTAAATTAAATGTGAGCAGGTTGCCTATCGAAACTATATCCAGGATATTTAGAGAGCATCTCAATTAGATTAAAAAAAAACATCTTCAAACCTTCAAATTGTGTTTTTTTCAGCAGCAGAAGTACCATAAATATCACGTTATTAACATGGGGGGGGGGGTGCTCCATCACTGTTATGAGGTTACTATAATACAGCTGAACTTCCAAGATACATATGGTCTCTAGTTCATCTGTAGTTAGATATTTAGCTACAATGCTTTGTTTTTATACACATTCATAAAACATCTGTATATGACAATTTACTAACTTGAAAAATATATTTTGATATCCCTCCATTAAATATAACCCTAATTATCCTTCTTAAAATGGGCTATTTTATTTCATTTCATTGAGCTGAAGATAATTAACACAACACATGGATTAATTCAGCATCCAGATGACAACACAATGAGGACAAATTCATACTCATTCAATCTTCAAGGCTACTGTTGTTATTGTTTAATGCTTTGGCAATATTGTTTCTTTTAACATAAGCCAATAAAGCATATTGACTTTAATTGAGATTCCATTCCAATATCTTGCAAACACAAATGTGTTAGACTGTTTACAGTGTGAGATTGTAACTAAGTTATTATGTGAGATGTCAAGCACCTTCTGTAAATGCCCTGAAGAAGTCTGTTGACCGAAACGTTGGTTTAAAGTATTTCCACATTTAAAGCGAAGAAGCATGAAGAAGCAAGAATACCTTGTGCTCGACTATTCATTTTAATTCAATATTGTTTCTTTTAACATACATGCCAATAAAGCGTATTGACTTGAATTCAGATTCCAATATCTTGCTAAGTGCAAACACAAATTATTTTGTTACTGTTTACAGTGTGGAATTGTGTGCAAAATAAACCAGTATTGTCTAAATATTTTACTTGGACTATCCATATTTTATAACGCTATTATTTTGTTGCTATTATTATTTGTAGTTGCACAAACTAGTTTATTCTTCCTCTCCTGTAGTCCGTTTTATATTGCAAACTAAAATAAACTCCTTTTAGAAAAACAATTAAGCTATATAAGATAAATGCCAAAACACCTTTGTTCTCAAATCATAATAAGGGAAAAGGGAAGTTTAAACTCACTCTGCAACAAGATGATGAGAAGAGGTAAAGCCAAAAAAAATTCCATGGTACTCTTTTATTCTGTTGTCTCTCTCATGAAAAGTAGGGTGCAGTCTGTTCTCTGGGATGGCTCCGAGTGGCTCACCGCTAAGATACAACTGAAGGAATTCCAGTCTCGACTCTACTGCATTTCTTGAAGTTTCATCAACTGCCTGCGCGCGACGCTCTCGTGTCGCACCCACGATGAGGAGAGAACACAGATAATATCTATGAGAGAACACAGATAATATTATCTATGAGAGAACGCGCCTGGTGGGCGGCCAGCCAGGGTGCGCGTGTTTCCCTCACTAGTCGGTGAGTGAAGTCGGCCAATCGGCAACTCCGGGTCATGGTTTTCAAGTTTGATTGATTGATTGAAAACAGATTGCAGAATGGGTACTACAAATACAGTATGGCTCAATACAAACAACTGCTAAGAGGATGCAGACCAGAAAAATACTTTCGTCTTGTTTACATAAGGGTCCTCTCCTCCTCCATCAAGTTCAAGTTTCAAGTTTTGTTTTATTTGTCACATAGGCTAAGGTACTGTACAGTGCAGTGAAATGCTTGGTTCTGTATGAGCCCCCTGAGATTGTGCTTCATACAGTAAACAGCAGTGGTGCAGTCGTAATATGGGAACTGCCCAAACGCCACGTGCACGCGCGCTCCCGCGCATACATGTTCCCTCAGTTGCGCACAGAACAGATGATTATTATGCATAACAATGTTTTAAATGTAATTGTAGTTACAATTTCTTTAATTGAATTAAATACAAACTAAATTAACAATGTAACTTAGAGTTAGTTTACAGAAGGACAGTTCCCTTCAGACTGAAGCACAACTCTCATCCTTCCAGTCGGACCACAGATCAAGCAACCCCCCACCAATTGGTACAGGGCTTGTATTTTGGTTTGGCTCTGCTCGTTGTTATGCTATCGGTATCCTATTATTATGCAAAGTCTAGGTGATAAGTGCCGGCCGGGTACTTGCCGCATGGCGCAACGAGTCCAGTGACCATTGTGAACGCATTTTTGTGTGCGCGCGTGCACATCCGCGCGCACTTCTGCCTCAGTGATCTACTACAACAGCGTGTAACCGCGTGTGTGCACGACTGCATCGCTGGTAAACAGTCAAAAGAATAAATACCAAACACTATACCAATTATACAACTAAATTAACTACAAAATGTAAACAATGAAGTACAAAATGCTATAACTTTAAGTTGTTCACCTAAAATGTTGATAAACCAAAAACCCTAAACTTAACCATTTAACTGACCTCAGTGGAGATATTCTAACATAAAACGAAGATGAAAAAAAAACATATCTTTGTAATCATCAATTTTCAAAGTCGTCCCCGGGCCCCAACTAGGGCGTGGTTGGGGGGTTACTATAGGGGTCCTTCTTCATTCATCTGTCAAAGGGTAAAGGCCTCTACATGCTACAGCAACTTCAAAGCAACTGCAACACAACATCGGCGCGATTTCAGCGCGGTTGTTTTAGAGGGTCTTGTAGACTGTGTTGCTTGGACGTTGCGTACATGTCCCCAGAATCTAATCTGAACAACCGTTGCGTTGATATTGCGTAGCAGTGATTGGTTGGTTAGCGAATGGGGGCGGGGCTGTCATAGAATAATATTAGTCCCGCAGAGAATAATATCCTCCATTGTTGAAGCCAGCGTTGACGCTAAATAATCAGCGTCACATAGCTCGCCTTTTTCTGAAAACCCAAGCACATATTGTTCCATAGCATACGCCTTCAGTTGATCATGACATCCTCTCTTACCTTGACGATTAAAAAGCCTCCATAATTTAGTAAATAAAGATGTAGCCAGCCAGCTAGCATTGGGTCTATTCAAAATGCTAGCTACATAGCTAACCAAGTAAATACAATGGTATCCGTCCTGAGGTAACGTTAAATACAACGTTTGCTAGTCGAAATGACTGGACACACACAGGGACAAGTTAAACATCAATCAAGTAATTTATTCCAATAGGTAGTTTGAGCTGCATGTGAGCCGAGGTCCTCTCCATTGGAAACTAATGATGTTACGGTAACGTTAGCTCGAAAAGCACAGAAAGTGAAGCTGCTAGCAACAGACACTATAACACTTCCGGTCGGGGGTTTTCAAAATAAAAGAGCGACGTCTAAAATCACCGGAAATACGTTTATTTTGTACATTATCCAAAGTTAACACGAACCTAAACTAACTTTAGATTAGTTTAGGTTCGTGTAACGTTAGATATTGTAAAAAATAAACGTATTTACGGTGCTTTTAGACTCGCTCTTTTATTTTGAAACCCCCCGCCCGGAAGTAAAAATTATGCTTATTTTTCTGCTTTTATCAATGGGTTGGTTGAGAAGGGAAGCGTCATCTATCTAGGGAACCTAGCTACATACGGGGTACAATGTTACATAGGCTGCGCGTTGATTTTGCAGAAGCATAAAGGTAGAGTGTCTGCAACACCGTTGCTTTGTCGATGTTGTGTTGAAGTTGCTTTGAATTTGCTGTAGCATGCAGAGGCCTTAAGTAGGAACATCAGAACATCAGCAGTGATTCTCAAACTTTTTTATATCAAGGACACACAAGGGACTGCCATTGATAAGATGTCCCTGGGACCCGATGTGAGAAAAGGTGTAATACAGTGTTGGGCAGCAGTCAGGCCCGGACTGGCCATCGGGAGCACCAGGAGTTTTCCCGGTGGCCTGGCCTGCACAGATAAAAAAATATATATATATTATATTAAAAAAAAGTATATATATTTTTTTATTATACTTTTTTTTTTTTGCCAGGCCATTGTTTCTAGTTGTGGCGGCGCGATAGTTAGATAACCTAGGTGGGTGGGGAACAACCAGGATTTCACTGTCTGCGACAGAGTTGGAGAACTATCTGACTCTCTCCCTCTCTCCCTCTCGCGGATCACACACACACACACAAATGGAGCCGTGCTGCCGCTTGTGATTGGTGGAGGCGGGACCAGGCGATACAACTGACAGCGGAGGCGGCGAATGGAATGGCAGATGGCACTCGGATGCAGAATAACAGCCAGGCAGTGAGCGAGGTAGTGAGGGACTCGGGAGAGATACAGTAGAGCAAAAGTCAATTAACGTTGATGTCAAGATGGACAGTGGAAGAAAGAGAAAGGGTGGAGGAGAGAGGGATAAAACAAAGAAAAAGAAAGGCCCTTACAGGAGATGCTGCTAAATCCGGCAACATTTATCAAATGTTTTCTTGCACCAAGATCAAGGAACCAGCAGGTTAGTCAGTGATAAAAATAAACATGTGGATGTTAGCTAGCTAACGTTACCATGCAATGCATCATCTCCCCTGTCAAAAGCTCAATGTTAAATCTGCCAAGAAACAAATAAATAATTTAACCCTTGTGTAGGAGCCAAAGCTATATATTTAGGTTATTGTATTATATGAATGTTTATATGTTTATTTGTATAACCTTACATTTAAACGGCATTAGGAATATTGATTGGATTTAGATAAAGTCATTGAACCGGCTTATTTGTCATAATAGAACATTCTAGAACATTTGTGATGTCACAGTATGATGTCATAATCAAACATTCTAGAACCTTGGTGATGTCACCGTATGATGTCATAACCAAACATTCTAGAACATTTGTGTATCTATATAGTCAACAATTCTCTCAGTGTTTGTAGGGCGTAGGATGTATAGGGTTAGGGAATTTGTTCATAATCCTCTTAGGTGCTATAGGTGCCAGGAGTTTGGCCATATAGCTACCACGTGTAGGAAGGGGCTGAGGTGCGCTAGGTGTGGCGGGGAACATGAATATGGGAATTGTGGAGAGGGAGTGAAGCCGAAGTGCTGTAGTTGTGGTGGGGAGCATAGTGTAGCGTTTCGGGGGTGCGAGGTGATGATGAAGGAGGTCGCGGATCGGAGAGAGAGAAGGGAGGGTAAGTTGACGTATGCTGGGGCGGTTAGCAGGGCAGGACAGGGTAGCCAAGAAAGGGTGCAGGGGGTTGAAGGAGGGCATTTGGCAGTGAGGGTAGAGCAGGTGGAAAGAGAGAGGGGAAGGGAGGAGAAATTAGGTATTGTGGCCTTCGTGGCAGGGGTAGTTACTGGTATGGCAGAGGCTAAGGGTAGAACAGAGATGGTGAAGATGATTGTTAGGATAGCGGTTCAACATCTGGGATTGGAAGGTCTGGACTGGAAGGAGGTGTATAGTGAATTGGCTGAGGGGGCTGCGAGGGACAAGGCTGCGAGGGACAAAGCAGCCCAGGATAAGATAGCAGGGGGCAAGGAGGGTCCCGCGGAGGGGGGCTCAGGCAGGAAGTAGCAGCAGTAGCTGCACTCCAATGGACAATGTAGTTGATGACGGGGTCCAGTAGAAGAAGAAAAAGAAGGTGAAGAAGGAGAAGAAGGAGAAGAATAAGAGCCCATAAAAAGAATTGCGGAGGGCAGTAATACGCCACGATGCGTCTACTCTGCCGGAAATTCAAATAAGAAGAAGAAGAAGAAGAGCAGCAGTGTGCATCTTGAAACAGGACTGGAACAGATAGACTAAACAACATAGACTCAAGCCTGCATTTCTCAACCAAGGTGCCCAGCCTACCGTTTTGCTGTGGAAAGAGCCGGCAAGTTGATTTACGGCTTTCCAGTGTGGAGGAATTTTCATGTGTCGAGTCGGCTGTGATTTTGGAGACTGGGAAAATAGTTTTCTTATCTTGTAGTAGTAACGTGAATATTTAGGAAAGTAGCTTTAGGACTACTTCTGTAAAGAAAGACTTCACTGTGGAAGAGAAATAAACCATTTGGATATCTTTGTTTTACACTGGAGCGGCTGTGGACATTATCTTTCTTTATCAACAAACGTACTACTCACGAGTAAGCAACTTTAACCAGTAGAGTGGAACGTCGGCCCTCATATTATGCAGCCAGTAACGTTTGTTTTTGTCCTGCTGTGTCACTGAATCCAATTGCTCCTTGAGGAATCCCGGTCGTATAATACCTCTCTCAGAGTGACCGACTAGCTGTCTCTGTCATTTCTCTAACAATGAAGTTCCAGTACAAAGAGGAGCACCCCTTTGAGAAAAGAAAATAAGGAAGAAGTATCCGGATAGCGTCCCTGTAATTGTGGAGAAAGCCCCCAAAGCCAGAATAGGAGATCTGGACAAGAAGAAATATCTTGTCCCCTCTGACCTGACAGTGGGCCAGTTTTACTTCCTCATTCGGAAAATAATCCACTTAAGAGCGGAGGACGCGCTCTTCTTCTTTGTAAACAACGTCATTCCACCCACCTCAGCCACCATGGGACTGTTGTATCAGGAGCACCATGAAGAGGACTTTTTCCTCTACATTGCCTACCTTGATGAGAGTGTGTACGGGGACAGCCAAAGGGAAATCTGATCCCACCACCATCACTCCTGCCCACCCCCCAAAGCCCTCCACCACCCATTGAAATATTAAATCCAGCTCAGCAGCCTAGAGTTCCCAGAGTAAATATGTCAAATGCACTTTCACATCCCCCCTCCCACCCACTTAAAATCTTTATTTTTCTTTATCAACGAACGTACTACTCACAAGTAAGCAACTTTAACCAGTGGAACGTCGGCCCTCATATTAGTAAGAAAACTCTGTTCCAAGAGGAAAAAGGAATCAACACGAACTACTGGAGCGCTGAAAGAAGGATAACAAGTGCTTGGATACAGGGGCCGGAATTCCTCACCAAGCCCGAAGAGGAATGGCCTCAGAACCCAGAACACCGTGGGGACCTAACTTCGGAGGACCCAGAGGTAAAGAACGCTGTGGTCAGCGCTACTGCAGCTGAAGAGCAGTTCGACACAGTTCACCGGTTCCTGACCAGCACAGGCTCGTGCGCCGGGTCCGTGTCAAGACGAAGACGACCACTTTAGATAGACCTATCACTAAGATCTGTCTTCTCCAAGAAGCTGCATGAGGCGGTGGTAAAGACCGTCCTCCTACGGTGTGCCATGTACTAGGGACCTCTGGCACCAGGTATTGGTTATCCAGCAGCAGAGACACTTATCAGTTAAAATAGTGTTTGGTTTAGCTCCTTGTTTTTTAGTTGTTAGTAATTGTCTCTAGATTAGAAGTACAATTAGGGGCCGGTGTAGGAGCCAAAGCTATAATTATTGTATTATATGAATGTTTATATGTTTATTTGTATAACCTTACATTGAAACGGCATTAGGAATATTGATTGGATTTAGATTGATTGAATTGATTGAAACGTTTATTAACAGATTGCAGAATGGGTACAGTACAGTACAGCTCAATACATACAATTGTTACTGGGATGCAGACCAGAGAAAGACTTTCGTCTTGCTTACATCAGGGTCCCCCATTTTAATAAAGTCATTGAACCGTCTTATTTGTCATAATAGAACATTCTAGAACATTTGTGATGTCACACTATGATGTCATAATCAAACATCCTAGAACCTTGGTGATGTCACCGTATGATGTCATAACCAAACATTCTAGAACATTTGTGTATCTACAGGATATACTATAACTATTATTATAGTCAACAGCAGTGTGCATCTTGAAACAGGACTGAACAGGACTGAACAGATAGACTAAACAAAATAGACTGAAGCCTGCATTTCTCAACCAAGGTGCCAAGCCTACCGTTTTGCTGTGGAAAGAGCCGGCAAGTTGATTTACGGCTTTCCAGTGTGGAATTTTCATGTGTCGAGTCGGCGGTGATTTTGGAGACTGGGAAAATACAGTTTTCTTATCTTGTAGTTATGTTTGTTGTTTCCAGTATTCCTAACTAGGAATAAACAGGCTAGGCTAGGGTTTCTTTACTGGCTTTTATTCACGTTGTCTATCCGTACATCAAGGCACTCTCTCCGTTGTGCATCCGTACATCAAGCACTGTTCCTCTACCCCGGTCCTCGGTCCAGGTACTACAACAACAGGGCGGAACCAATATTATGTATTATAATAACAACACAGTAGTAGTAATTGTTAGACTAGAAGACTAAGTCTTTATTTGTCATGCAGTTTTAACACACACGCGAGATGGGCGACCCACAGGAACACACACACACATTATGCACTGAGTCGCCGATGAAATGTTTCTCTGCACTTTTCCCATCCCGTTGTCCTTCCCCCCATGGGCAGCCGGGAGCAGATAGGGCGTCAACGTGAGCCGCGCCCCGGGGACCAATCCAAGTGCTCCTGTCCGTCTTCGTCAAGGACGCCACAGCGTTAGCGATCTGTTGTGCATGTTTTTCCATTGGGTTTATCTTATCGGGGGGAAACCCTTGCGAGCACGGGGAGAACATGCAAACTCCACACAGAAAGGCCTGGGAGATACCCCACCTGGGTACCTGGCATCATGGAAACGAACCCTGGACCTTCTTGCTGTGAGGCGACAGTGTTAACCACTACACCACCGCGCCGCTCGTAGTGACGTGAATATTTAGGAAAGTAGCTTTAGGACCACTTCTGTAAAGAAAGACTTCGCTGTGGAAGAGAAATAAACCATTTGGATATCTTTGGTTTACACTGGAGCGGCTGTGTCTGAAAACTAAAGTGTTATACTCTTACCATATTAGGGGACTAAATTGAAAAACGCCATAAAAAAATTATATGTTGAAATAATTTCCCACTTTCTTTTCCATAAATATTTGATTCAACTTCAGATAAAAAATGAAATACTCCCACTTTTCTGAAAGGAGTTGTTAAATCTGACATTACAAAAAACAATATGTGGTGGTTATGATCGGGGCTGAAGTTGAATAAACAATTTATGAACGAGAAAGTCAAAATAATTCCAAGATAATTCAAAGATTACACACCTTTGCCACATATATTGGCTACAAACATAATCACTGCAAAGTTATCAAAAAATAATAATCTGATCAGACACAAGGGTTAAGTTGTTGTTCCCTTTCTAATTTCCTCAAAAACATCTAGTCTAGTTAATGTGATCAATATTATTTGACAATTGATGCTTTTTGTTGGAAATGTCAGTCAGTGAGCTCATACTTTGAGCTCATTTTATAGTTAAAATGATTGAGACAACACAATCTTCTGTCTTTGTTGTGCATGCATGTGCTCACCACACGCGATACACATGTCACTATTCTGGCAGTGGCTACTGTTATTATAGTATTGTAATGAAAGGTCTGTTATTTAATGTTTGTGTAAAGGGCTATTTTAACTGATGGGTAGTGCATCAGTAAAGTGAATATGGTATTGTGCTCTTGCTCTGTTTGAATAGGTGGAGAGAGTGGTTAACTGTATTATAATAGTAAAGATAAAAATATGTTGTGCTCTTGCTTTTTTCTTTTTGAAGGTGGAGAGAGTAGCATAGTGCCACAACAGTTTTATTTGAGGTTCATAACAGTACATTGTACTAAGCAATTGTTGGCTCATTAGTTTGTGATTCACATGCACTAAAATTCACCAGAATGCAGGAAATTAAGTCATTGTAACTGTAGCTGGGTGGATTATCCCTGCTTCATGGGAACGGGTGTGCACAGCCACTGGGTAGCGAGACACAGTAGAGCTCCGTCTGACTGCACCTTCGTCTTTGGGTCTGGAGCGTCAACTGGAGGCTGGCAGTGGGAGTGGATGGGGCCCGGGATTTACCAACCTGGTCTGGTACTCTGGTCTTCCTCGCCCTTCCAGGGCGGTCAGCAGTACTCCCCAACTCGCTCTCACTTCCCCCAATACCTCCTTTAACCCTCCCACACCTAGTGACTGAATTGTAAATAAATAACTTAGTTCCTCCCGCAAGCAGTACCCTCCCTCAGTGACATTAGAAACCTTATAGTAAAAAGGGAAAAGTTGGATAGGAAGGGGTTAATTGTATTAACGTTACCCACACCAAAAGAGTTGTTCATAGGCTCAGGAATGGACACACACACAGAACTCCCATCTAATTCTTTATCGTTACTTATACTGGTCAGTTACAAAGATTTAATAGCAATGGGTCAAATAGAATGAAGTCTTACTATTACCCAATTTGTAACTCAATACCTTATAGACACTTAGATTATACACCCACACCGTATAGAACCAGGTATTGCCGACCCAAGTATAGTATACTTCAATGTGCTTGACTCATCACCCACGTCTGGGTTAGTACCAGGTATAATACCTCTCTCAGGCTTTAATTATATGGTAGTGATAATACCTCTCTAAGGCTTTACTTATAATACAACAGGTCGGTAACCTCCCCACAGGGGAAGGGTTAATTAGATGGGAAAATATTATTAAAGAACAAACACGTTATCACACTCAAAGAAAATGAAAAAGGTGGGCTCACTTTACCAAACAAAAGTCCTATACTAATGCCGGCATGTAATGTTTATGGGGTACCCCTATGAACTGTAGTTAGCAACATTAGCTTCGCCCGTAGGCCGCACCACACTGTGTACTGTGCAATAGGATCCTGAGCACCGAAGCGCTAATGTACTCAACCAAGATGGCGGCCTCGCCGCACCACCACTGTCCGGGTGGTAAGATGGCGTCGAACGCTCTCGTCACAGGAGCTAGCAAGCGGTGTGGGGCAGAGGGAGCAGTAGCGGGCTGAAGGCGCGTGCTGGGTGATGGCGACCTCTGCTGGACGGGACGAACTCCCGTGCTGGGCTGACGACCGCCGGTGCAGAGCAGATGTAGAACGCCGGTGAAGACAGGCTGCTGACTGCCGGGGCTGGGTTGACGCGCGATAATGATCTGGGCCCTACCTTAACTGAAGCTACTCTGTGGGTCCTAGACAGCCCTCCTGCTAGCCGAAACATACAACGACGCAGGGTGCCTCTAACCACCGGTCCTCTTCAAGCCACGCTGGCTGGGCACCTCACTGGAGGGGATAACGTTAACATAAGCCAACTCTTGGCTATACCGCTTTCTTCTAGGATAACTCGTTGTATCACTAGGGTTATTCAGTGGGGACATGCAACACGCTACTACGCTTATATTTCTAGTATAACACGTAATATATTCAAGTTCAATACGTTCACCGGTGTGGTCCACAATGGGGCTCTTTCAAGACACGACCGACCAGGTCCAAGTCCAATGTCGAAGAGGCTGGCTCTCCTCACTTCCGTTCCAGTTGACTTGCTTCCCTCTATGCCTCTCTCGTGCGCCCCGCCTGCCACCGCCGCCCCCTGCTGGTACCGCCAACTAGCCCCACAGGAAGAACTGGGTGGATAGAATATGATACATTTTACTGTTTATAATCCATATTCCAGCCGGTGAGAGAAGGAGAAACCCGCGTCATTGTTCGAGGGAATATCAATGGAAACTAGTTAATGTGTCTTTGTGCACAAAGGGGAGATAAAAGGCAAGTCAGCACTTCTGAATAATAGTCACATATTCAGGGTGCTACATAACTAAAGTTTTCCTGGTGGGGGAACCCCAGAACCCCCGCTTAAAAAGTGGCCTGACTGGGGCTATATTTCGCGCTATATCTACAGGTATGAATTATTTCCCCAGTCCGGCCCTGGCAGCAGTTAATAGGCTATTACGTTTCCTAGTAACAGTAGTGTAACAAAGTACTACCTCAATTTCAGTAATAATATTACAGTTATCCTATTTATAAAATTGTTATTTAATTACTTTGATTTTGTCAAGACCAAAGATGACAAGAACATCATTGTTGATCTAGATCTATACAGCTGTATCCAAACTGCGCTCAAGGCTCAAGGTGCGCATTGTAAAATAATCTATAATGTCAAAAGTCGGGACTCTCGCACTCTAAACATGAAACAGTGCTGGTGCGTCTTCGTATACTGCATGTATTTTATTTCACGGGGGCAAGTAGTAGAATCATCGACCCTACTGCTGGTATAATTCAAGTTTAAGAGTAAATCATGATGAGCACCGTTTCATCCTTTTGGAGTGCGAGAGAGCCCCGACTTCTCCTACTTTCCACTTTGAAAAATACGACCTCAAATCTCTTGAAACACAGGAAATACAAAGAATTGTTAAAAAAAAATTAAAGATTCTCCTTCATCAATTTAAGCCCGCTGTGCTTTTGATCAAGCCTGGAGCAGCCTTGTTACTAAACTTCCAATGCTGCCTGCAGGAGGAAGCTGCTGGTTTTCAGTTAATGAGTTTTCACACCAAAGGTGCTGCGCCCTGCGCCGCAGTGGGCACCACGTCTGTGTGTGTCCTCTGTTGAAAACGGCAGACCGCGCGTCTGGTTTGAAAGGCTCTTGAGGTGTGCTGTCAATGAATGAATGAATGAAAACTTTATTTAACAGATTGCAGAATGGGTACTGTTACAAAGGATCAGATTAAACCGAATATATATATTTATTGATTGATATATATTGCATAATATTTGTATATCGTTTGATATCCCTTGTATATTCCTTGTACATATACACGGAATATCCCTTTAGCCTAGTACAGACCATAATATTTCATTCTCCTATTGGACAGCGGTCCACAGGCGCCAAGGCCATGCCTCCAAAGTCAGGTTCAAAGTCACCGCCGGGGACATGCCTGGACATGAATGGTATTGTGCAAGGATATGAGACAGGAATAAAGCTGGTACTAGTTTATTCATCTAAGCGTATAAATACGGCGCAGGTGAATACAGAAGTATGTTACCCAATAAGTTGAAGCCTCACCCACGAGACTACGTGCGGTGAAGTATGGCCTGTTTGGCCCCAAATAGAGCATTGAGACCGCGTGCGAATTAATAACTGAAGTGTCAGAGTTTGGCGCTATACCGTCGAGTGCGACATATTCTATTAAGTCAGTAATAGTCTAATTGTGTATAGTGTATCGTGCGGCTAAAGTTCTACAGTGACCAGCATCACCAACGTTTTCCCTGTATCAGCTAGAGTGCTTATCCAGGCTGGGCTGCTTTCATGGCGCTTTCACCCGAGGAGCCCTAGACGAGGACCGTGTGGACATGTACACTGGATTATCTACCCGACGACTGCATAGCCCTTTACGGCTGGATTATATTTGCTTTTGGTCCTGTGATTAATGGAGCGGAGAATCGCCGACGCCCACACGTGTGTGGGATTTACCCTGTGAGGAGCCACGTCGAGTCTGCCCCTCAGAAGCCTGAGGCAGGCTAGCTTTCTTCCCTGTGGAGCTACAGGCTACGGAGAACAGCTGTATTCGTCTGTGGATCAAGATCTTATTGCACCGTCTCCCGTACTCGGAGTCTCCTTATCATCGTTGACCCAGACTCTATTACCGACAGATCCTCTACCCTTGCTGGCTTACAACCGGGGGGACCCTTCCAGTATCTCCCGCTATATATTACTAGTGTACCATAGATATAATTCCCTAAGATTCAGGTTGTATAATTACCTCCTGCGTAACCAGAGAATGGACATTCGTTATTGATTTGCCTACGCACATTCCTTTGCCTTATAAGCGCATCCAAAGTGAAATAGAGAAGTATATTATGTACCTTTTGCTGCAATAAATACTTAATTACAACTTTGTGTGGAACCGATTTCATTGTGGGAAGTGTTCATCATTATATATATCATGTACTGTATGGCCAGTAATTAAAGTGCATAAGACGGTAGTGGTTTAATGATACCATACTTATCAAAAATACAGTGTCAGGGAATTGTACCCCTCAGTTACAGGTACAATACAGTACGGCTCAATAGTACACACAATTGTTAAGGGGATGCAGACCAGAGAAAGACTTTTCGTCTTGTTTACATCAGGGTCCCCCCATTTTCAATTCATCATAACATTTATGACATACACGACATACAGATATACAGTACTGTTACATCCAGACATTTATGACATATAATAAAATACAGTACTGTTTATTTACAGACAGAGTTTCTAAAAGAGAACATATACATTTGAGGGGGAGGAAACTGTACATTGGGGGTGGGGGGGGGGGGGTTGGACATTTACAGGGGCCAGTTTCGAATTGCGGCCTCCCGTAGGTGCTCTTTTAGAGCTGTTTGAAGGTGGGTAGGGATTCACATTATATTACAGCTGTGGGTAGGGCGTTCCACATTGTTGTGGCATAATTTGCTAAACGTGTTTAGTCCCCTGTAAGCCTGTTTTACCGAATCTTGAGCAATGCTGAGAGGGTGTAAGGAAGTAATGTAACGAGTAACCGTCCTTCGGATGAGACGTTAAACCGAGGTCCTGATTGAATTCGGTCGTTAAAGAACCCAGGACACTTATCGTAAAGAATAGGGGATTCTGGCCAAATTCCCAATCAGGTCTCTGACATCAATGCCACCTAATTATCCCTTCTCTTAATTGGCGGCTACCAACCCTGTCTCCGAGCCTTTCAGTCATTGTGTGTATAGTGTGATGTGTGCCTGGTGCCAGTGAAGGAGAAAATGTCCACCCTACATTGTAAAGAGCTTTGACTTTGAGTATTTGGACAAGCCTAAATGCAGTATGCATTCGTTCATTCATGAATTCAATATTCGTTTTGAAATGAGTAACAAGGAATATATAAAAAAATAAATCTGCCCGATTAAGTAAAGGCTTGCGCCTCCATTCCACAGTAGCTCTGGGTCTGCCAGGTTAAAGTAAAGGCTTGCGCCCCCATTCCACAGTATAGTTCTCGGTCTGGCTTGTGCCCCCATTCCATAGTAGCTCTGGGTCTGACAGGTCTGACAACACACATGTATAGCCAGCCACTGTTGTCTCAGTGACACACTGCTGCTGTGTGTTGTAAGGGGGGACCACCTGGAGGAAGGGACAGCTGGGTGGACTACTGTGTCCTCGCTCCGCCATATCATGGCTATTAGGTTTCTCACTACTATAAACCACACAAGCCCACATTGTCACTTAGTTAAGTTCATGCGCACATATGCTTACATTTGTGGCCATATGCACATACCCCCTCATACATACACACACACACGCACAATCTATGAAGTAGCACCTGTTCTGAGACGACAAGCCCAGCTGCTATGTTCTGTAATGGAAGGGACCTACTGCTCCAGTTTACCTCACACACAAACACACACAGCCAGTGAACTTGAATACATTTGACCTAATGGAAAGAAAGAAAGAAAGAAAGAAAGAAAGAAAGAAAGAAAGAAAGAAAGAAAGAAAGAAAGAAAGAAAGAAAGAAAGAAAGAAAGAAAGAAAGAAAGAAAGAAAGAAAGAAAGAAAGAAAGAAAGAAAGAAAATAAGAAAGAAAGAAAGAAAGAAAGAAAGAAAGAAAGAAAGAAAGAAAGAAAGAAAGAAAGAAAGAAAGAAAGAAAGAAAGAAAGAAAGAAAGAAAGAAAGAAAGAAAGAAAGAAAGAAAGAAAGAAAGAAAGAGTAGAATGAGTATTTCCTGTCCTGGGTTTTCACCTGTGCAGGAGAAACCATATGCACAATAATCATACCCAGGTACGGTCATATGATTAAATGCATTACTGTAAGTAAGTAAGTAAGTAAGTAAGTAAGTAAGTAAGTAAGTAAGTAAGTAAGTAAGTAAGTAAGTAAGTAAGTAAGTAAGTAAGTAAGTAAGTAAGTAAGTAAGTAAGTAAGTAAGTAAGTAAGTAAGTAAGTAAGTAAGTAAGTAAGTAAGTAAGTAAGTAAGTAAGTAAGTAAGTAAGTAGTAAGTAGTAAGTAAGTAAGTAAGTAAGTAAGTAAGTAAGTAAGTAAGTAAGTAAGTAAGTAGTAAGTAAGTAAGTAAGTAAGTAAGTATTTATAGGAATGGTGTCTCCACCAAAAGTAGGCATGCCTGTGAAAAAAGCCAAAGTCTACTAAGACGTCACTGCCTGAAAGGCTCAATATGGCAGTTGTCTGCCTGGCAGACTGCCATGTTATTGAACTTCTACCTGGTATAAT
>NW_028172308.1:0-2500 GCF_963971535.1 Notolepis coatsorum
GGTGCAGTGCAGAACGGATAGGCGAGAGACAGGTGTTGATTCTCAAACAAAGGACACCTCTTTATTGTATTTGTGCGACAGCGGCGTACAAATAAAAGAGGAGAATACCGTGTCTCAAAACGGGGAAAGCAAAGGGGGGAAATGTTGTCTCCAAAACAGATAACAAAATAAACACGTCGGGCGCCGGTGCACACAGTAACGTAATACAAAACGATAAGCAACGACACGGTAATCAAAACATGAACGGCGAATTAACTTGTCCTCTGTGGCAAGGAGCGATAAGACATTAACAGGAATGCAATGTACTACTTATGGCAAGGTTCAGTGATCAATGGTAACCAGGAAGACATATAAAGCCAACCTAACTAGACACACCAGGTACCAATGAATGCAATCAGGGCAGATAGACAGGTTAATTACCATCAGGTAACGCTTTGCTCCCTGAGGCAGAGCAAAACCCCAAACGTTACATTTCACCATAAGTAAAATATTGTCAATAAGCGCAGAGGTAGGTGGAGCACTTTACAGCCATTACACTGTGGCTACAGCTGAAACGCGCTCCGGCACGGAAAACTGGCATATTGGAATAATCTGCGCTTCCAAGAGTATGGCTATGTTACCAGCAGCAGGGGAGCGAGGGGCGGTCGGAGAGCCTGGCGGTGGAGAGGAGCCAGAGGGGATCAATAGCGATGCCCATCAATATCTCCAGCACTTATCAGCTCCGTAGATCATACTGGTGGCTGGAGGAGGGGATTGACCGACACGCTGTCTCCTGATTGGCTAGTTATTTATAGCGGTCGATAAAAGAATAAAGGCACTACGCATCACAATCATCAATTGATCATCAATTGATTAAATTGACTAAATTGGAGCTTGCCATTAAAGATAATCAAAACCCATTAGACTCTCCAATTATTGAGCAGGAACTGCTTAAGAAACTACAAACTCTTAAATCTAAAAAGGTTTGTGGACCTGATGGCATCTTGAATGATGATGAAAAATATGAACAAGAAATTCCAATTGGCTATATTAAAACTATTCAATTTGGTCCTGAGTGTAGGATATTTTCCTGACATCTGGAATCACGGACTCATAACCCCAATCTATAAAAGCGGAGACAAATTGACCCTAATAACTACAGAGGCATCTGTGTGAACAGTAATCTGGGAAGGTTTTCTGTAGTATTATGAATACCAGACTTTTTTATACTTCCTTACCAAGCACAATGTCTTGAGTAAAAGCCAAATTGGATTTATAACCAAAACACTGCCAACCGATCATATTTACACCCTACATACCCTAATTGATAGACATATAAACCAAAATAAAACCAAAATATATGCCTGTTTTATTGACTTCAAAAGGCTTTTGATTCTATTTGGCATACAGGACTGTTCTATAAAGTTATAGAGAGTGGTGTAGGGGTAAAACATATGATATTATTAAATCAATGTACTCTGGTAATATGTGCAGCGAAAAATTGGCAAAAAAGAACAGAATTCTTTACCCAAGGGCGAGGCGTTCGTCAGGGCTGCAACCTCAGCCCGGCACTCTTCAATATCTATATTAATGAATTGGCTAATATACTAGAAAAGTCCTCTGCCCCGGTGTAAGTCTCCACAATCGGAAGTGAAATGCCTGCTCTTTGCAGATGACTTGGTTGTGTTGTCCCCACAGCAGACGGCCTACAGCAGAGCCTGGACCTGCTAGAGCATTACTGTCAGACCTGGGCCCTGGCAGTAAACCCAAAAAGACCAAAATAATGATATTCCAAAAAAGATCCAGATCTCAGGACGTCCTACCAAAATTTGTCAATTGGTACAAAACATGTAGATTACTGCACACATTACACCTATTTAGGCCTAAAACTAAGTTCAACTGGACATTTTAAGGAAGCAGTCAATGAGCTGAGAGGAAAGCACGCCGGGCTTTCTATGCCATAAAAAGAAATATACAAACAGAAATACCAATTAGAATCTGGTTAAAATTAATTGAATTGTTATTGAACCAATTGCACTCTATGGCAGTGATGTGTGGGGTCCACTTACAAAACAAGACTTTACCCAATGGGACAAACACCCCATTGAGACCATGCATGCATAGTTCTGTAGATTATCCTACATGTCCAGAGGAAAACTACAAACAATGCATGCAGGCAGAATTAGGCCGTTACCCACTAATACTAAAAATACAAAAGAGAGCAATTAACTTTTGGACACACCAAAAACGAAGTGACCCCCTCTCGTACCATTATCAAGCCCTGCAGTGCCAAGAGTCAAAAACTACATCACCTATTGGAAAACACAAACAAAAGCACAGAGCAAAATGCAGTGCTATCGGCTCTAAATCGACAGTACACCAAGCAGATTATTTGAGCATGGTGACTGATCAACAAACTATAAAGAACCTTGACAAAATACAGACTGAATGAGCACAGCCTCGCTGTTGAAAAGGGAGGCACAGGAACACCTGGCTCCTGCAGAGCAAAGGCTGTGCTGGC
>NW_028172308.1:7500-22500 GCF_963971535.1 Notolepis coatsorum
TGGGTGTCGTCCTCGACAGGACCCTATCATTCCATTCCCACATCAATAACATCATCCGGTCCGCCTACTTCCACCTTCACAACATCAACCGCCTCCGCCCTTCACTCACTCCCAACAGCGCCGCAATCCTGGTCCACTCCCTCGTCGCTTCCCGCTTGGATTACTGCAACTCCCTTCTCTTTGGTCTCCCCCACAAACTCGCCATAAGCTCCAACTGGTCCAGAACGCTGCTGCCCGCATAATCACCAGAACCCCTGTCATCAATCACATCACCCCCGTCCTACGCCAACTACACTGGCTTCCCATTAAACTCTGCATAGACTACAAGATCCTCATCCATACATACAAGGCCATTCCCACCCGGTCCCTCAGGTCTGCCTCCTCCATCAACCTGACCGTCCCCCCAGCCCGTCTGTCCACCATGGGGTCAAGAGCCTTCAGCTGCTCTGCCCCCCGCCTCTGGAACTCCCTCCCCCGACATCAGGAACATTGACTCCATAATTTATTTTAAAACCCACCTCAAAACCCACCTTTTTAGGCAGGCGTATGTCTGATTTTATTTTCTGTCTGATTTTATATATTTTTATTTTTATTATTTTAATGTACTGTGATTATGAATTTAACTGTTTTTAAATTGTTGTACGGCGTCCTTGAGTGCCTTGAAAGGCGCCTTATAAATATAATGCATTATTATTATTATTATTACTCTGCCATTTCGGTTTTCCATTGCCAAAATGTGCGGATGGTACCTGGTACCGGGTACTTTTTTAGTACCTGCTTTGTCCACGCGAGTAGAAGCGATACCAGAAAAGTGACGTGGTACACTGCAGACCACTGATTGGTCAGAAGAGAGAAGCGTCACACGTTGGAGCGTCCTGCACAAAACACAACAGTGCCATCTTTATTTAGCCTTGCGTAGGATTCATTATTTGTTTGCAGCAGGAACAACTGCAATAAACAAAAAAGGATACATTCACTGTGTATTCTGCCTCATTTATTGATGAAACAAAACCAACATCAACACAATTTACCACCAATAGCGGAGAGTTTAGTCCCACAAAAAGATAGCTGATTTTTTAAGCTTCTTGTTAGCTTACGTGCTAGTGTGATTGCGTTTTACCATTTAAATAGTTAGCATTGTGGCTAGCGTACATAGCGTGATCAATATAACTCGCTATTGATTGTTTGTACTAGTAACGTTAATGCTAGTAGAATAGACACAACGTGAGGTAATCATCATCATCCATTTTAAACCAGTTATTACCTAATGCTAACGTTAGTAGAATAGACACAAGAGGTAACGTTAACGTTAGCAGAATAGACACGATAGGTAACGTTAATGTTAGTAGAATAGACACGAGATGTAACGTTAACGCTAGTAGAATAGACACGAGAGGTAACGTTAATGTTAGCAGAATAGACACGAGAGGTAACATTAACGTTAGCAGAATAGACACGAGAGGTAACGTTAACGCTAGCAGAATAGACACGAGATGTAACGTTAACGCTAGTAGAATATACACGAGAGGTAACGTTAACGCTAGTAGAATAGACACGAGAGGTAACGTTAATGTTAGCAGAATAGACACGAGAGGTAACGTTAACGCTAGTAGAATATACACGAGAGGTAACGTTAACACTAGTAGAATAGACACGAGAGGTAACGTTAATGTTAGCAGAATAGACACGAGAGGTAATGTTAACGCTAGTAGAATAGACACGAGAGGTAACGTTAACGCTAGTAGAATAGACACGAGATGTAACGTTAACGCTAGTAGAATAGACACAAGATGTAACATTAACGTTAGTAGAATAGACACGAGAGGTAACGTTAACGCTAGTAGAATAGACACAAGAGGTAACGTTAACGCTAGTAGAATAGACACGAGATGTAATGTTAACGCTAGTAGAATAGACACGAGAGGTAACGTTAACGTTAGCAGAATAGACACGAGAGGTAACGTTAATGTTAGTAGAATAGACACGAGAGGTAACGTTAACGTTAGTAGAATAGACACGAGAGGTAATGTTAACGTTAGCAGAATAGACACGAGAGGTAACGTTAGCGTTAGCAGAATAGACACGATAGGTAACGTTAACACTAGCAGAATAGACACGAGAGGTAACGTTAACGCTAGCAGAATAGACACGAGAGGTAACGTTAATGCTAGCAGAATAGACACAATAGGTAATGTTAGCAGAATAGACACGAGATGTAACGTTAGCAGAATAGACATGAGAGGTAACGTTAACGTTAGCAGCATAGACACAAGATGTAACGTTAACGCTAGCAGAATAGACACGAGAGGTAACATTAACGTTAGCAGAATAGACACGAGAGGTAACGTTAGCAGAATAGACACGAGAGGTAACATTAACGTTAGCAGAATAGACACGAGAGGTAACGTTAACGCTAGCAGAATAGACACGAGAGGTAACGTTAACGCTAGTAGAATAGACACGAGAGGTAACGTTAACGCTAGTAGAATAGACACGAGAGGTAACGTTAACGTTAGCATAATAGACACGAGAGGTAATGTTAACGTTAGCAGAATAGACACGAGAGGTAACGTTAACCCTAGTAGAATAGACACACGAGGTAACGTTAACGCTAGTAGAATAGACACGAGGTAACGTTAACACTAGTAGAATAGACACGAGAGGTAACGTTAACCCTAGTAGAATAGACACAAGAGGTAACGTTAACGCTAGTAGAATAGACATGAGGTAACGTTAACATTAGTAGAATAGACACGAGAGGTAACGTTAACGCTAGTAGAATAGACACGAGAGGTAACGTTAACGCTAGTAGAATAGACACAAGATGTAACATTAACGTTAGTAGAATAGACACGAGAGGTAACGTTGACGCTAGTAGAATAGACACGAGAGGTAACGTTAACGCTAGCAGAATAGACACGAGAGGTAACATTAACGTTAGCAGAATAGACACGAGAGGTAACGTTAGCAGAATAGACACGAGAGGTAACATTAACGTTAGCAGCATAGACACGAGAGGTAACGTTAACGCTAGCAGAATAGACACGAGAGGTAACGTTAACGCTAGTAGAATAGACACGAGAGGTAACGTTAACGCTAGTAGAATAGACACGAGAGGTAACGTTAACGCTAGTAGAATAGACACGAGATGTAATGTTAACGCTAGTAGAATAGACACGAGAGGTAACGTTAACGTTAGCAGAATAGACACGAGAGGTAACGTCAATGTTAGTAGAATAGACACGAGAGGTAACGTTAACGTTAGTAGAATAGACACGAGAGGTAATGTTAACGTTAGCAGAATAGACACGAGAGGTAACGTTAGCGTTAGCAGAATAGACACGATAGGTAACGTTAACACTAGCAGAATAGACACGAGAGGTAACGTTAACGCTAGCAGAATAGACACGAGAGGTAACGTTAATGCTAGCAGAATAGACACGATAGGTAATGTTAGCAGAATAGACACGAGATGTAACGTTAGCAGAATAGACACGAGAGGTAACGTTAACGTTAGCAGAATAGACACGAGATGTAACGTTAACGCTAGCAGAATAGACACGAGAGGTAACATTAACGTTAGCAGAATAGACACGAGAGGTAACGTTAGCAGAATAGACACGAGAGGTAACATTAACGTTAGCAGCATAGACACGAGAGGTAACGTTAACGCTAGCAGAATAGACACGAGAGGTAACGTTAACGCTAGTAGAATAGACACGAGAGGTAACGTTAACGCTAGTAGAATAGACACGAGAGGTAACGTTAACGTTAGCATAATAGACACGAGAGGTAATGTTAACGTTAGCAGAATAGACACGAGAGGTAACGTTAACCCTAGTAGAATATACACAAGAGGTAACGTTAACGCTAGTAGAATAGACACGAGGTAACGTTAACACTAGTAGAATAGACACGAGAGGTAACGTTAACCCTAGTAGAATAGACACAAGAGGTAACGTTAACGCTAGTAGAATAGACATGAGGTAACGTTAACATTAGTAGAATAGACACGAGAGGTAACGTTAACGCTAGTAGAATAGACACGAGAGGTAACGTTAACGCTAGCAGAATTGACACGAGAGGTAACGTTAACGCTAGCAGAATTGACACGAGAGGTAACGTTAACGTTAGCAGAATAGACACAAGAGGTAACATTAACGTTAGCAGAATAGACACGAGAGGTAACGTTAACACTAGTAGAATAGACACGAGAGGTAACATTAGCAGAATAGACACGGGAGGTAACGTTAACGTTAGTAGAATAGACACGAGAGGTAATGTTAACGCTAGTAGAATAGACACGAGAGGTAACGTTAACGCTAGTAGAATAGACACGAGAGGTACCGTTAATGTTAGCAGAATAGACACGAGAGGTAACGTTAACGCTAGTAGAATAGACACGAGAGGTAACGTTAACGCTAGTAGAATAGACACGAGAGGTAACGTTAACGCTAGTAGAATAGACACAAGAGGTAACGTTAACGCTAGTAGAATAGACACGAGAGGTAACGTTAACGTTAGTAGAATAGACACGAGAGGTAACGTTAACGCTAGTAGAATAGACACGATAGGTAACGTTAGCAGAATAGACACGAGGGGTAACGTTAACGCTAGTATAATAGACACGAGAGGTAACGTTAACGTTAGCAGAATAGACACAAGAGGTAACGTTAACGCTAGTAGAATAGACACGAGAGGTAACGTTAACGCTAGCAGAATAGACACGAGAGGTAACGTTAACGCTAGTAGAATAGACACGAGAGGTAACGTTAATGTTAGCAGAATAGACACGAGAGGTAACGTTAACGCTAGTAGAATAGACACGAGAGGTAACGTTAACGCTAGTAGAATAGACACGAGAGGTAACGTTAACGCTAGTAGAATAGACACGAGATGTAATGTTAACGCTAGTAGAATAGACACGAGAGGTAACGTTAACGTTAGTAGAATAGACACGAGAGGTAATGTTAACGTTAGCAGAATAGACACGAGAGGTAACGTTAGTGTTACAAAGGATCAGATTAAACCGAATATATATATTTATTTATTGATATATATTGCATAGTATTTGTATATCGTTTGATATCCCCTGTATATTCCTTGTACATATACACGGAATATCCCTTTAGCCCAGACCATAATAGTGCATTCTCCTATTGGACAGCGGTCCACCGGCGCCAGGGACCGGCCTCCGGAGCCAGGTTCAAAGTCACCGTCAAGATGTGTCTGGACATGCCCAACCTTGCCCAGGGATACGCGACAGAAATGAGAGTGGAACTAGTTTGTGCACCGTGCGTATAAATACGGCGCAGGTGAATGTAGAAGCCCCTTAGCCCCTTACCTCCGTACCCTTACCTTCCTTAGCATGTTACCGATAAGTTGAAGCCTCACCCACGATACAACGTGCGGTGAAGTATGGCCTGTTTGGCCTCAGAATAGAGCATCGAGACCGCGTGCGAATTAATAACTGAATTGTCAGAGTTTGGCGCTATACCGTCGAGTGCGACATATTTCTATTGAGTCTTTAATAGTCTATTTGTGTATAGTGTATCGTGCGGTTAGAATTCTACAGTGACCAGCATCTCCAACGCTTTCTCGTATTAGCTAGAGTTCTTATCCAGGCTGGGCCGACCACATGGCGCTTTCACCCGAGGAGACCTAGGCGAGAGCCGTATGGACATGTACACTGGATTAATCTATCCGACGACTACATAGCCCTTTGCGGCTGGAATATATTTGCTTTGGTCCTGTGATTTATGGAGCGGATAATCGCCGACGCCTGCACGTGTTGGATTTACCCCGAGAGGAGTCAAGTCGAGTCGGCGCTCAGAGAGCCTGAGGCCGCCTAGCTTTCTTCCCTGTGGAGCTACAGTCTACAAGATAACCAAGCTGTATTCGTCTGTGGATCAAGAGGCTACTGCACCGGCTTCTGTACCTGAAGTCTCCCTAGTCATCGTTGACCAGACGTCCTACTACCGACAGATCTTCTACCCCCCCCTGCTGGCTTACAACCAGTGGGAACCCCTTCCAGTATCTCCCGCTATCACTAGTGCACCATAGATATAATTCCCTAAGATTCAGGTTGTATAATTACCTCCTGCGTAACCAGAGAATGGACATTCGTTATTGATTTGCCTACGCATAACTCCTTTGCCTTACAAGTGCATTCAAAGAATAATGTAAAGTATCCTATGTACCTTTTGCTCCATTAAATACTTGATTAATACCTTTGACTGGAACCGATTTCATTGTGGGAAGTGTTCATCATATTCATATATCGTGTACTGTATGGCCAGTAATTAAAGTACATAAAGCGGTAGTGGTTTAATGATACCATACTTATCAATACAGTCAGGGAATTGTACCCCTCAGTTACAATTGGTCCTTCGAGCCGGAGGGTAACTAGTGTAATATTAATATAGTGGTATTAATATTGACATGGCCTATGATGAACACTCCACAAAACGGTTCTCCTAAAGTAGATCGCCCGCAGCGTAGACGGCAGACACCTCAGTACTTAGAGGATTACGTTGCCAGTATACTACCTAGCCTTCTACAGACGGTAAACGCGGAAAAAGTAGATAGTAAAATTATGTCCGACCCTATCGCCCAGGTTACCCCGCCAATAGAGGCCCTAGTGGGTTCTAATGTAACTGACCAAGCTCACGGTAGGGACCAGGAGGGACCTGACACGACTTTACCCCCCGCCAAGACCGAAGAAGTAGTCCCCGGAGAGCTCCAGGATAAAGACAGCTCTCCAGGGATGGAACTCTACCCGTTACAAGAAGAGGAGAGCACCCAGGAGATGGATCTCCAGGACTCGCCACAGGAGAACAGATCTCCAACGAGTACTGCCAGGAGCGGATCACCTCAACCAGCGTCTTCCCCCAGCGGGGCGGACAAGATGCTGGCACAGGCATTCCTCGCCAGCCTAGCAGCCTCTACAGAGCGCGATCGACTCCAAGCACAGATGCTTAGCGAGCGCGAACATTCTTCCATGGAAAGAGAACGCCTTCAAGCACAGCAACGGAGCGACGAAGATCGCATACGTCTAGAGATTAGACGCCTTCAGACGGAAGAGAATATGGTAAGAGACCGGGCCGAAGCAGAGCGCGCCGCCGCCGAAGCAGAGCGCGCCGCCGCCGAAGCCCAGCGCGCCGCTGCCCAAAGAGAAGCAGAGCGCGACATCGCTCTCACCAAGCGCGAAGCAGAGCGCGACATCGCTCTCACCAAGCGCGAAGCCGAGCGCGACCGATTACAAGCGCAGATATTGGAGCAGCTGATCGCCAGGGCGACACCCCCTCCCTCCGCACGGGGTTCCAGGGCCTCGTCAAGACACGGGTCAAGGGCACCCTCCCCTACCCGATCAAACGACCCTGAGCCCGACCACCAGAGAGAGCCTATACCCCCCTCCGAACTCCTTCCCAGACCGGTCCATGCGAGGACCAGCTACAAGGAAGAAACGGTCTACACCGCGGATAGGCTAAATAGACGACTACAGGATCTAGAGGACCTGCCAGAGCAAGAAGAAGAGGGAGAGGAGGAGAGTCAAGCCCGACAGCAGCACAGAACTCCACAGGACCAGGAGGTCCAGTACAGCCCAGGCTCTACCCCCGCGGCTCTGCGCTACAGACCCCCGACTCAATTCACGGGTGAGCTTGACGCACGACCAGCCCCGAGGAATAGCACCTGGATACGCGGGCCATGGTACCCAGCAGGTACCAGCCCACCAAGAGGCGTAAGAGGAGACTCGCCTAGGAGGCCTCTCTTCCAACGCTCACCGATGTGCCAGCCATCCATGGCATCATACATTGGCACACCGACGTTTCCGGACTTCACCCACGAGAACAGAGCACAGTACACCGAGCTACGAATGTGCCTAGAGACAATGATGTCCGATGTAACTGACGAACCGTACAAGTATGCTATCCTACTGAAGCACCTCAAGGTGCCCCGAGCGCACAATATAGCGCTGGCCTATGCCACCTCTACTACCCCATACACAGCGGCTCTAGCAGCACTCGACCAAAGATATGGACGTATATGGGATTACGTAATACAAGAGATAAGGCATATTGATCGCCTACCCCCAGCCACAGACAATCGCTCACTAGATGACCTGTCTATCAAGGTACAATCCCTGGTAGGGATGCTGGGGGCGCAAAGAGAAAAGGGTATGCACGAACTGTACGCGAACTCTAATGTCGAGAGGATTTTAGAGAAGCTTCCGCCCGCCCGACAAGAGCGCTTCAGGCGGCAAAGAGACCACCGTGATCCTAACGGTCCCGAGCCATCCCTCCTAGACCTAGCCGACTTCCTAGCGAGAGAAGTCAACAGCCTACGGTTGGATACGTTCATGCGGAGCACCCCAAGCTCCAGAGAGGGACCTAGGAGAGCAAACGATGGCCGAAGATTGGTGACCGTCATGCACCAATCAGAACCAGTACCGAGCAGCAAGAACCACAGTACCCCCTCGATGAAAGAGAAGTGGAAGATGGTGTGCCCGTACTGCGAGAAAGAACACTGGTTGTCACAATGTGACACATTCAAGAAGATGACCGCCGATGAAGTGGGTCAATGGATAAAGTCCAACCGACGCTGTTACCGATGTGCGCGCAGTCACATGGCAGCCGAGTGCCGCTTAAAGAAGAGGTGTAGTCGGTGTGACGGAGCCCACCTAGATGTCCTACACGACAGTAACAGAAGAAAGCCTGCACCCTCAAGCAGCACAAAGGCAAGTGTTATGTACATTGACCCCGCCAGCAGCGGGGGCGCCCGAGTGCTCTTAAAGGTGGTCCGCGTAACACTGAGTTACCAAGACAAGGTCATGGACACTTACGCCGTCCTTGACGACGGGTCAGAGAAGACCCTTCTCCTCGCATCCGCTGCGGCCCAGCTGGGGCTGCGGGGGAGCGAAAACCAGATGACGATTCGGACAATAAGAAGAGATCTAAAGACGATAAAGGGCGAGAATGTCTCCTTCAGTATCGCAGCAAGCTGGCAGCCAGAGAGACGGTATAGGATTACTAATGCTTTCACCAGCCAATAAATAGGCCTGTCGCAGTATACCTACCCCATCGCCAAGCTGATGGATAAATATGTGCACCTGCGTCAACTACCTATCCCGCTCATAGACGGTGCCACCCCGACCCTGCTGATAGGCTCCGACCATGCAGACCTCATAGTCCCGATAGACCGGGTCCACACAGGGCCCAGAGGCTGTCCTGCAGCAGTCGAGACCCGCCTAGGATGGACATTACAAGGCCCCCTCGCTAAGTCTCTCAACCGAACAGCAGCCACTAACTGCCTCCACTCCAGAGTGACAGAAGAAGACACCACCCTCCTACAGCATGTCGAGAGGCTATGGACACTAGAGACAATGCCCTTTAAGAACGAAAAGAAAGACATTCGTTCCAAGGAAGACATTTACGCCATAGCACTCCTCGAGCAAGGGACAAAGAGAGTCAAAGTCAACGGAGTGATGAGATACGCAACTCCACTCTTGAGGCGAGAGGGTATGCCTACCTTCCACGCCCCAAAAGAAGCGACGGAGCGGTATCTATTGAACACAGAGCGGCGCCTAGCCAGAGACCCCGCTCAAGAGACTGTGTACCACGCTGAGATTAACAAGCTAATCACAGCGGGACACATAAAGAAAATTGACATTAAAGAGGCCGAGACGACCCCATACCCGAACACCTTGCATCCACATGGAGAGAGTGGGAGACGGAACTCAGCTCACTCCCAGGTGTTAACATACGCCGCAGCTACTTCCCACCCACAGTGAGGTCGGAGACGTGCCAGATGGACCTGCACGTCTTCAGCGACGCCTCCGAAGTAGCCTACGGTTCGGTGGCCTACTTGCGTGCCCGAGAGGAGGGAGGAGAAATACATACTGCTTTCATCCTGGCTCGCTCAAGAATAGCCCCACGAAAGCAACAATCTATCCCGCGTCTAGAGCTCTGCGCAGCCCTAGCAGGAGCGCAACTCGCCACGTTAATCCAACGTGAACTCACCATTCCGGTGCAAAGAACAATCTTGTGGTCAGACTCCACGACAGTACTCACATGGATCCGGTCTGATTCGTGCAGATACAAGGTCTTCGTGGGAGTCAGAGTCACAGAGATTCAAGATTTAACAGAAGTAGCAAGCTGGAGGTATGTGGACACAAAACACAACCCAGCTGACGTCATCACCCGGGGAATGTCCCTGGATGACCTCACCCGTCACAACCTATACAGTGACGGGCCAGAGTTCCTCAAGCTCCCGGAAGAAGAGTGGCCTACACCCACCCCACGGGAAGCGAGTAAAGAGGAGGCAGAAAACAAGAAATCTATGTTCTGTGGATTGAACACACTCGTCTCCACAGACCCCGACATAGACGATTGCCTCACCCTAGAAAGTGCGCAGCTAAAGACATTCCTGTGGCACCACCCATAGGTTCAGCTCACTACTGACATTACTGCAGCTGACTACGAAGAAGCGGAACTTCTTCTACTACAACGAGCCCAGAGAGACTTGTTCCCCGATGAGCTAGACTGTCTACAGGGAGCAAAGCCCGTCCCATCAGACAGCAGACTGCTCCACCTAGCCCCCGAGAGCGACGCCCATGGTCTCATCAGAGTGGGTGGTCGTTTGCGGAGAGCCCCAGACTTACCGGATGACGTCAAGTACCCGATAGTCTTAAACAGCCGACACAAGGTCACAGAGCTGATCATAAAGAAATACGACGAGGATGTGCATCACGCCGGGGCAGAGAGAGTCTTCGCGGAGATCAGACGTCGTTATTGGATACTGCAAGGGAGAGAAGCAGTGCGGCGCTTCCAGCGAACCTGTCTAGACTGTCGTAAGTGGCGAGCGCAGCCCAGTATACCCCGGATGGCTGACCTACCTCCCTGTCGCCTCCGACTCGGCGACAAGCCCTTTCACTCCACCGGTATGGACTGTTTCGGCCCGCTGTATATAAAGAAAGGAAGAGGCACCGAGAAGCGGTGGGGTATTGTATTCAAATGCATGACCACCCGAGCGATGCATATAGAACTCCTTCCAACCATGAGCACAGACTCATTCCTTATGGCCTTCCGAAGATTCACATCGCGGAAAGGCAAACCGTCTATATTGTTGTCTGATCACGGGACAAACTTCAAAGGCGGAGAAAGAGAGCTGAGAGAGAGCTTCCAAGCTATGGGCCCAAAACTTAAGACCCACCTCGCTCCATACCAGATTGACTTCCAGTTTAATCCCCCGAACGCACCTCACTTCGGTGGAACTTGGGAACGAGAAGTACGTTCAATAAAGACAGCCCTGTACGCCGTGCTTGGGGCCCAGACCGTGGCGGAAGAAGTCTTAATGACAGTCCTCACGGAGATCGAGGGAGTATTGAACTCAAAGCCCCTCGGTTACGTCTCAAGTGATGTAGCAGATGTCGACCCAGTCACCCCCAACACACTCTTGATGGGGCGGCTGGACCCCGCGCTACCACAGACAATGTACAGGCCTGAAGAAGCGAACGGCCGAAGAATGTGGAGGTACAGTCAAGTACTGGCTGACAAGTTTTGGAACAGCTTCCTACTCCACTACCTACCGTCTCTACAGACCCGCCAGAAATGGGTGGAAGAGAGAGACAATTTGACAGAAGGAACAGTCGTCATGATTATCGACCAGTCACTACCCCGAGCTATGTGGCCGGCCGGCCGCGTAAGCAAAGTGATCACCGGTGCCGACGGAAAGGTCCGAGCAGCCGAAGTGCTCGTCCATGGGCGGACCTACACCCGACCCGTGGTGAGGCTAATAGAACTGCCATGGCTCCCCGATACCATCGATGACGACCATGACCCCATGACTTTGTGAACTGACCGATCCCTCACAACAGACATTGAGTAGAGGACAGTGCGGTTAATCTGTCTCTGCTTAGCTAATTAGGTGGGACTAATTAGGGTGCGGCTGTTACAAAGGATCAGATTAAACCGAATATATATATTTATTTATTGATATATATTGCATAGTATTTGTATATCGTTTGATATCCCCTGTATATTCCTTGTACATATACACGGAATATCCCTTTAGCCCAGACCATAATAGTTCATTCTCCTATTGGACAGCGGTCCACCGGCGCCAGGGACCGGCCTCCGGAGCCAGGTTCAAAGTCACCGTCAAGATGTGTCTGGACATGCCCAACCTTGCCCAGGGATACGCGACAGAAATGAGAGTGGAACTAGTTTGTGCACCGTGCGTATAAATACGGCGCAGGTGAATGTAGAAGCCCCTTAGCCCCTTACCTCCGTACCCTTACCTTCCTTAGCATGTTACCGATAAGTTGAAGCCTCACCCACAATACAACGTGCGGTGAAGTATGGCCTGTTTGGCCTCAGAATAGAGCATCGAGACCGCGTGCGAATTAATAACTGAATTGTCAGAGTTTGGCGCTATACCGTCGAGTGCGACATATTTCTATTGAGTCTTTAATAGTCTATTTGTGTATAGTGTATCGTGCGGTTAGAATTCTACAGTGACCAGCATCTCCAACGCTTTCTCGTATTAGCTAGAGTTCTTATCCAGGCTGGGCCGACCACATGGCGCTTTCACCCGAGGAGACCTAGGCGAGAGCCGTATGGACATGTACACTGGATTAATCTACCCGACGACTACATAGCCCTTTGCGGCTGGAATATATTTGCTTTGGTCCTGTGATTTATGGAGCGGATAATCGCCGACGCCTGCACGTGTTGGATTTACCCCGAGAGGAGTCAAGTCGAGTCGGCGCTCAGAGAGCCTGAGGCCGCCTAGCTTTCTTCCCTGTGGAGCTACAGTCTACAAGAGAACCAAGCTGTATTCGTCTGTGGATCAAGAGGCTACTGCACCGGCTTCTGTACCTGAAGTCTCCCTAGTCATCGTTGACCAGACGTCCTACTACCGACAGATCTTCTACCCCCCCTGCTGGCTTACAACCAGTGGGAACCCCTTCCAGTATCTCCTGCTATCACTAGTGCACCATAGATATAATTCCCTAAGATTCAGGTTGTATAATTACCTCCTGCGTAACCAGATAATGGACATTCGTTATTGATTTGCCTACGCATAACTCCTTTGCCTTACAAGTGCATTCAAAGAATAATGTAAAGTATCCTATGTACCTTTTGCTCCATTAAATACTTGATTAATACCTTTGACTGGAACCGATTTCATTGTGGGAAGTGTTCATCATATTCATATATCGTGTACTGTATGGCCAGTAATTAAAGTACATACAGCGGTAGTGGTTTAATGATACCATACTTATCAATACAGTCAGGGAATTGTACCCCTCAGTTACAGTTAGCGTTAGCAGAATAGACACGATAGGTAACGTTAACACTAGCAGAATAGACACGATAGGTAACGTTAACGCTAGCAGAATAGACACGAGAGGTAACGTTAATGCTAGCAGAATAGACACGATAGGTAATGTTAGCAGAATAGACACGAGAGGTAACGTTAGCAGAATAGACACGAGAGGTAACGTTAACGTTAGCAGAATAGACACAAGATGTAACGTTAATGCTAGCAGAATAGACACGAGAGGTAACGTTAACGCTAGTAGAATAGACACGAGAGGTAACATTAACGTTAGCAGAATAGACACGAGATGTAACGTTAACGCTAGCAGAATAGACACGAGAGGTAACATTAACGTTAGTAGAATAGACACGAGAGGTAACGTTAACGCTAGCAGAATAGACACGAGAGGTAACGTTAACGTTAGCAGAATAGACACAAGATGTAACATTAACGCTAGCAGAATAGACACGAGAGGTAACATTAACGTTAGCAGAATAGACATGAGAGGTAACGTTAACGCTAGCAGAATAGACACGAGAGGTAACGTTAACGCTAGTAGAATAGACACGAGAGGTAACGTTAACGCTAGTAGAATAGACATGAGAGGTAACATTAACGTTAGTAGAATAGACACGAGAGGTAAAGTTAATGTTAGCAGAATAGACACGAGAGGTAACGTTAATGTTAGCAGAATAGACACAAGAGGTAATGTTAGTAGAATAGACACGATAGGTAACGTTAACACTAGTAGAATAGACACGAGAGGTAACGTTAACGTTAGTAGAATAGACACGAGAGGTAACGTTAACGCTAGTAGAATAGACATGAGAGGTAACGTTAACGCTAGTAGAATAGACACGAGAGGTAACGTTAGCGCTAGTAGAATAGACACGAGGTAACGTTAACATTAGTAGAATAGACACGAGAGGTAACGTTAACGCTAGTAGAATAGACACGAGAGGTAACGTTAACGCTAGCAGAATTGACACGAGAGGTAACGTTAACGCTAGTAGAATAGACACGAGAGGTAACGTTAACGCTAGTAGAATAGACACGAGAGGTAACGTTGACGTTAGTAGAATATACACGAGAGGTACCGTTAACGTTAGTAGAATAGACACGAGAGGTAACGTTAACGTTAGTAGAATAGACACGAGAGGTAACGTTAACGCTAGCAGAATTGACACGAGAGGTAACGTTAACGTTAGCAGAATAGACACAAGAGGTAACATTAACGTTAGCAGAATAGACACGAGAGGTAACGTTAACGCTAGTAGAATAGACACAAGAGGTAACGTTAACGCTAGCAGAATATACACGAGAGGTAACATTAACGCTAGTAGAATAGACACGAGAGGTAACGTTAACGTTAGTAGAATAGACACGAGAGGTAACATTAACGTTAGTAGAATAGACACGAGAGGTAACGTTAATGTTAGCAGAATAGACACAAGAGGTAACGTTAACGCTAGTAGAATAGACACAAGAGGTAACGTTAACGTTAGTAGAATAGACACGAGAGGTAACGTTAACATTAGCAGAATAGACACGAGAGGTAATGTTAACGTTAGTAGAATAGACACGAGAGGTAATGTTAACGCTAGTAGAATAGACACGAGAGGTAACGTTAACGCTAGTAGAATAGACACGAGAGGTAACGTTAATGTTAGCAGAATA
>NW_028172307.1:0-37500 GCF_963971535.1 Notolepis coatsorum
CACACCGACGGCGGAGGCGACCAATGCAAGGTGCCGACCTGCTCATCGGGAGCAATTAGGGGTTAAGTGTCTTGCTCAAGGACACTTCGACACGCTGCCCGGGAGGAGCGGGAATCGAACCAGGAAGCTTCCGATTACCAGACGACTGTTCTACCTCCTGAGCCACTGTGGCCCCTGACACCCTCCTCAGATCTCTTAAAGCCCTTACACCACCTCCAGGTCTCTCAGGTCATCTGACCTCCTGGTCGTCGCTCAACACTGAAACTAAGAGGCTTAACCTGTTGAGCCCGAGCCTTATTTTCTGAAAATCCGCCTAAAAATACATAGGCCTACCTAAGTAAATGGAAGATTGCTCCACTTCTACAAGGTCCATTTGCATGTTCTTGGTATCTAGGGACAGCTATGGATCTCAGGGAATGTATTCCCAGTGTCATAAATATTGTGTCTGTTACTAGGCTCGAGTAAATTGTGATGAAACAAAGGAGAATATATATTATGATTTTTCTTTGCATCTTTGATGGTGAATAACACAATGCTAAAAATGACCAGACATGGAAAACTGCCACTGAGCTTGTTCAGCACCTTCTTGAGATCACGGGTACCGGACCCGTCGGGCTTAAGAGGTTAAAGCAGACTGACATTTGAATCTTCTTAAAGGGGTTTGTGCTGCTTGTATATAGTGTATATCTGTTCTCGTACTGATCTTTGTATGCCTGCTTTACCATATTCGAATGTGTTATTATTAGTGGTGGGACTCTATTAAAAATGTTAGTCGAAGGGCGGTCAGGTGGCATAACGGAGATTGCGTTCGTCACCAACCCCGGAGCGGCTGGATTTGCCTGTTCGAATCCAGCTCACAGCTCCGGGGTTGTCACCAGCTTGGCTGGCCCTTCACACTACCTATCTCAAACCCTGCCCTCTTTTCTTGATCCTCCAATCACAGCTGTCGCTTACCTCGGACTTCCTCGTACAAATAAAGTTTGTCCGAGGTAAGCGACAGCTGTGATTGGAGGATCAAGAAAAGGGGCAGGGTTTGAGATAGGTCTATTGGCAGTATTAGAGGGTGGGAGAAGCTGGCGGGGTGGGTCCGGGTCGTTGTAAACAGCGACTCCTACAGTTCGGTCGGGGCGCCTGCTGAGCGGATAGGATCTAAGTGGGATAGTGTGATCCTTCCACACGCTACGCCCTCTCAGTGAGAATCCGCGCTGCCAGGTGAGAAGAAGCGGTTGATTGGCTGGACGTGTGTCGGAGGAAGCACGTGGTAGCCTCCACTCTCCCAGACCGACTGTGGGGGGTAAGTGCGCAGCGACCAGGAAGGGACTGGGAATTGGCATAACGACTAACATTGGGATGGGAGAAAATCGGAGGAGAAAGGAGGGGGAAAAAAATCAATAAAAAAATAAAAATAAAAATGTTAATCGAATTAATTCGAGACTTTATAGTTAATTAATCTAAATTAATCACATTCTAATCGAATTTCAATATTTGATGCGAAAAGCAAACATTTTCAATTCAAATGGATTTTGGTATTCGAGTGAATCAATTAATATACATTATACATACGTTTAAGCAGCAAAATCCTTTATTAGCTACTACACAGACCAACAGATCAATGCAATTTTTAACAAAGTGCAGCAATTTTAGGAATAATATATATATATATATATATATATATATATATATAGCGCAAAGGACCTTTTGTAAACGCAAGCACTTTCGAGGTAAAAGTAAAATGCAGTACTTTCAAGTACATTCCAGAACAGTTGACCGTTGGAAAAAAAAACCTCTTGATTGATCTCAATTTCCCTTATTTTTTCAGTATTCTGTATGAACAAACCAGACTAAGAAATAAAGTAACTTGCGATTTATTATACTTTATACTTATAGCACATGCACGAGTCTGGTCTCATTTGAAAGATAACATTATTACACAATAAAGAGAAATCACTTTGACTGCTAATGAAATAGAGTAACAGAGGTTTGAACACACTGAAGTAAAGGTTTTGTGCAGTGGTGCAGTCCTAATATGGGAACTGGTAACACGCCACGCCACGCGCACGCGCGGGTACGTGCATGCGCACAGAACTGATTTATACACACACACACGCACACACACACACGCACACACACACACAAGCGCATATACGCAAGTGCAATCTTTCTATCATACAAGCTCTTCTTGCTCTCTATTTGTGTGAATGTGCGCGTGGAAAGCTGGCGCGCAGCACAGACGCTTGATTCAATATCATAAGCAGGTAGACCCCCATCACGAATTCCGAGCCACATTAGTATTCACCTCCACTGCCTGTGTCACACAGAATGAAGGGGGAGATGCATTCAGATAGCCAACACCCAGACACTTAGTCTACCTGCGCTTTTTGTTATGTAAAACGGTGGCCGGGTACTAGTCACAACGAATGGATACAGCGCATTTTTGTGCGCGCGTACACGCGAGTACACATCCGTGCGCGATCGCGCGTACTTCTGCCTCAGTGATCTGGTAACACGGCGTGTAACCGGGTGTGACCGCGACTGCACCACTGGTTTTGTGTACTCACACACTTCTTTTTACTGGTTGCCAGATGCCTCTTTTTAAGTTCCAGCTGAGAGGTAGGAGCTGGAAAACATAACTGTTCCATAGCCTGAAGTCTTATGTAGTACAGGACAGGTCCAAAGTTTATAAATCCCACGGAAAATTAGTAGGCCTATTTCACAAAGGCTTTTGTAACGTGTGTGCTGCAAAAATTCAGCGTGAAAATACAAAATGGCCGTCCACTTCCATTCATTCAGATGTGTGATTCAAAACACTTGTTAGAACGGGTTGTCAAATAACGCTTGCCGGTTTCATTTGACGTGCACGTGATAAAATGCGCAATATTTTTTGTAGTTAATTCATCTAAATTAACACGATAAAGTCCCAGCCCTAGTTATTATTTACAAGACCTTGTACCAGGGCCGCGGGAAGTCAGTCAGCAGTGGGGGTGCTGAGATAAGTGATATAATAATAACGTCATAGGTTTACCACTCTGGTAAACCAACACTCTCGTTCACTAGAGGATTTTCCTTAGGTACGGTTTTGAGGTGTGTGTTCAACAGAATGTAGTATCAAAAACACATTCACAAAAAGTATGGGTTACTGAATGCTGAACTGCACTGTTTTAATCACTAAGCCATTGTAAGACCTTACCTGTGTCCCTGTATCACTTGTCTCTGCTGCCCTTTGATTAAAAAACGTCCCTATGTCCATTTTCCTTTTTTTTGGGGCATATTTCAGTTAGTCACAGTAAAAGTCACATAGTAAAAGTGAGATAATTGACAATATCAAAATATGCTAGGGCTGTACCGAATAGTTCGAAGCTTCGTTCATAATGTTGACATTCGAATTCTAAATCAACATAAAAAATTGTAAAAAATGTAAATAAAAATAAAATCTTTTTATTTTTTATTTTAACATTTTTATTTGCCAAGGTATGGCGAGTGCCATACCTTGCCATACCAGAATGACGCCCCTGCTCCTGTGTTTACTTTGATTGGAAATAATAACTCAGGAAATAGTTGATATCTCTAAGTGTTTCTGTCATATTTTTCCATTGCTGAGATATTTAGCATCCATTGAGTGCCAACTGAACCCTCGTCACCGGTGTATTTGGATAACACACCTTGAATATATCAAAAACCCCACGGAAAATATTAATTGCCCCTCCGAGATTGGAGGATCAAGAAATGAGGGCGGATTTTGCGACAGGTCAATTGTTTACTCATTTTAAGTATGTTTGTGTTTAAAATGCACAATAACGTGTAATATATCAAATATAAATCATTGTTTGTGCGTCCTGTTTCTCTCTTCTGGGGCGATAAAAATATCGCCCCACTGACTGGGCGTCAGTGCACAACGCAGCCAATTGATAAATGCACAGAGCAACATAAATGGACCTAGCAGCTAAATTTAGCCAATCAGCGTCTTCAAATATGATGCCTTAAGGGTGCTTTTTCCAGCGCCCCAAGCAGAGTCACTGGTGTGTTAGGGGGTGTGCGGACTGATGACGACAACAATGATTGTCGCAGGGACTCGAGACGAGACAGGATTAGTTGTTGTCGTCGTCGGAAATTGATAATAATCACAAGATACATTCAGACAGTGTTGGATCTAACTAAATGGATTTATATGGACACATTTATGGAAAGTTCAAGCCCGGACCACAAAGCTTCTCGAAGGGTTAAGCGCGACACGCGACAGCTCTTCCAATTCGTACGTGATGTTCTACCAGCAGCAAAACAAGTGAGTCTCTATAACAATATATACTGTTCTGTAGTTACTGAAACTGATTGAGTATGGCACCGCCCCACCTCACCAGCCGCCACTGACACTAACCATAACCGGCCTTCATCTTGTAGCGGTTTAACACGGTCTGATGAATGGCATCATTCATCAAAAAGCACGATTTCCAGACCGCGTTAAAACCGCTACAAAATTAAGGCTGTTAATGGAAATGTAATAAAAGAAAGCCACAACATTTAGGGATTTAATTTTAATTAAGCATGGCAGGATTGGAGTGTAGAAGTCTCTCACACACTTTCTGTAGAGCGGTCTCCTCACTGCGTCAACAGGAAGAGAGAGAGAGAGAGAGAGAGAGAGAGAGAGAGAGAGAGAGAGAGATAGAGAGAGAGAGAGAGAGAGAGGCAGAAGGAAAGAGAGAGAGGCAGAAGGAAAGAGAGAGGGAGAAGGAAAAAGAGAGAGATAGAGGGAGAATGAAGGAAAGAGAGAGAAAGAGAGAGAGGCAGAAGGAAAGAGAGAGAGAGAGGGGCAGAATGAAAGAGAGAGAGAAAGAGAGGCAGAATGAAAGAGAGCGAGAGAAAGAGAGGCAGAAGGAAAGAGAGAGAGAGAAAGAGAGGCAGAAGGAGAGAGAGAGAGAGAGAGAGAGAGCGAGAGAGAGAGAGAGAGAGAGAGAGAGAGAGAGAGAGAGAGAGAGAGAGAGAGAGAAAGAGAGAAAGAGAGAAAGAGAGGCAGAATGAAAGAGAGAGAGAAAGAGAGGCAGAAGGAAAGAGAGAGAGAAAAAGAGAGGCAGAAGGAAAGAGAGAGAGAGAGAGAGAGAGAGAGAGAGAGAGAGAGAGAGAGAGAGAGAGAGAGAGAGAGAGAGAGAGAGAGAGAGAGAGAGAGAGAGAGAGAGAGAGAGAGAGAGAGAAGGGGAGAAGGCAGTGGTGCAGTGGTGATGTCATAGGGGTTGCACTGTGTTTTAATGACGTCACGTGCACTCCCACTCCCACTCCCACTCCCACTCCCACTCCCACTCCCACTCCCACTCCCGCGCGCATGCGCATAAATGTTCCCTCGCCTGCGCACAGAACAGCTCCGACCAGCATTATGATTATTATGCATAAATAGTAGGAAACATGTTTGTATAGGAAATTGCTAGTTTTAGTTTAGTTTTTGGAAATATTGCCTTGAAATAGAGAAGCTGAAAAAGGTAGCAGGATGTAGCCTTCACTATATAGAAATTATATTGTCAACAGATATGGTGGAAAAACAAACAATGTTAGTATCAGGCAATGTTGTTGTGGGGGTATGTTCTCACATGCCCATAAAAGGTGTGTCCTTCATTCTAGGGAATGATTTGGCTGGTGGCAAAGTGCTGGCTACTCCAGTTGTAATTCCCACCTGAGGTCCCCGATGAGCTGGCACAGAAACATCCAGGAGTGTTCCCTGTGTGTGCTGTGACACGGGCAATGTCAAAGGACAAAAGTGACAGCCATGATGTTGATAACTCAAATTATGACATTACACTTGGTGACACGTTCTTTGTTGAATTGAAAAGTGACCCTGTTGAGGGATTTGGGAAGGTGATACCGTCTCATGAGCAGCTAGTGCTAGAGCAAAATAGAGATGTCTCCTTGTCGTCCCTCTTTGAAGTGGCTGCATTTAACCGTGAGATGGCGCGGCGTAGTTTAAGTAATGCAGGTGCAGGTGTTGTTGTTGAAGATTTTGGAATGCACACTATGAATGTACCTCTGCATAGTGCTTTTCTTCTTTGTGCCCTAGTGTCAGGCCCGGTGGTGAAACCGGGGGTGACATGCGTGCCAGATACTCAGGTGGCGGGAGATGATCTGGCAGAGCAGTATCTCGAGGTCTTCCCAGCCTGTACGGTGGCTGAGGCCGCGGACGAATTGGAGGAGGAGAATGAGGAGAGGAATGATGAGGAGGATGAGAATGGGAAGGATGCTATGAGAAATGTTGCTATTTCATGTGGCACCATTTCTGTTGGTGTTTCTGATATTTCATGTGGCACCGTTCTGGTTGAAGGGACTACAACCACCATACAACCATACAACCATACAAGGGAGATGGGTGCTGTGGTGGTACCAGAGACGTCTGATGATTTTTGTTTTCCTGTTTTCTGTCCTGCTGAGCGCAGTGAGCTTAGCTCTCATATTGGTTTTGGTTTGCTGTCTCTTTTTGACAGGTCGGTATCGGTGGAGAGGCCTGTTGAAATGGAGCTTATGTGTGATAAGGTCTTGGTTTGTGGATGGGGTCCTAGGCCTTACACCTCAGTGGAGGATGAGCCTGCTCCACTCCAGCCAATTACCGCGGTGGAGGAGCCTTTTGTGAGGTCTCGCTTTTTTTAGTTTTTAGTTTTAATCAACATTGTCGAATGTTCCACGGTGGGGGGCATTCAACAACGTTGAAGGTGGTGTTCGACAGGGGCCGACCCATTATCACTGTTGTGGTGGTGGGGCATGACGATTAATGGGTCACAATATTTTGTGTGGTTGGATGTTGTATTAATGATTGTTTTGTGTTTCAGGTGCTATGTTTTGTGGTGGTTGCCTCCTGGGCAACCATTTTAAGGGTGGGGATGTTACGTGCCAGGCTGTCTGCCACTGTGTCCTGTGTTGCAGCAATCAGCTTCTAATTGGGAAGCTGCCTGTCTGGGCTCAAAAGGCCCTCCCCCGCTCCACACCCTGCCACACGGCTGCTGGAAGACACTGTAGGAGCAGTGTCTCCCCCCCCTCCACCACATTGACCTTTTGTTTGTGCTAGACATAGTAATAAATATAACCCCTTGGGGGGGGCAGGTGGCGCACGGAGATTACGTTCGTCACCAACACCGGGAGACACTGGATTCGCCTGTTCGAATCCAGCTCCCGGCGTTGCTATCAGCTTGGCTGGCCTCTCACACTGATACAATTGGCTGTATCAGGGGGTGGGAAAGCTGAAGGGTGGGTCCTGGGCGTTGTGGACAGCGACCCCTACAGTTCGGTCGGGGCGCCTGCTCATCAAGGGTTGGAACTAAGGAGAGATAGTGTGGCCTCCCACACGCTACACTCTCCCCGGTGAGAACCTGCGCGGCCAGGTTGGCCTGCCCCAGGCTGCACATAATAATAATAATAACTTTATTTGTATAGCACTTTTCATACAGAGGTTGCAGTTCAAAGTGCTTCACAACAGTAAAAAATACAGGCATAAGCGAGCATAAAAAGATAGACAGGTAGAATCACAGTGTTTCACATTAGGATCTAGCATCCCAATAGGCTCTCCGCTTACAGTTTTCAGTAAGACAAATAGGAAAAATAGTTTAAAATGATTCAGTTTAAAAATAGTAAAAAAATAATAAAAAAAAATAAAAAAAAAATTATAAAATAGAACGGACATAAAAAATACAGGCATGAGCGAGCATAGCAAGATATGGCAAGTGACAACAATGCATAAAGTTTACAGACAATCCATGCTGATTGATCTGCCATAAGCAAGTGAAAGTTTACAGACAATCCATGCTGATTGATCTGCCATAAGCAAGTGAAAAGTTTACAGACAATCCATGCTGATTGATCTGCCATAAGCAAGTGAAGATTACAGTCTGTTCTAACAAACCAAACTGCCATGTATTAAAGTTTACAGACAATCCATGCTGATTGATCTGCCATAAGCATGTATTAAAGTTTACAGACAATCCATGCTGATTGATCTGCCATAAGCATAGTGTTTCACATTAGGATCTAGCATCCTAATAGGCTCTCTATTCAGTAATTAAAAAGTGCAATAACCGACGGACATAAAAAATACAGGCATGAGCGAGCATAGCAAATAATAAGAATAGTTTAAAATGATTCAGTTTAAAAAAAAGTCATCAGTAAGAGGTAAAAAGTGCAATAACCGACACATGAATTTGATAGGCAGTGTAAAAGAGTAGGCAGGGTAAGAATAAATACAAGTTGTGTTAGGATATCCCTGATGTTTCCTCTTGCCACTAGGTGGTAGCAGATATCTATCAGTGAAATGCCTGAGCAAAGAGATAGGTTTTAAGCTGTCTTTTAAAGATGTCTAGCGAGTTGGCTTCCCTGATGTTTTGGGGTAGTTTGTTCCATAGTTTTGGGGCATAGTTGATAAAGGCTGCATTACCGATCCTCTTTTGACTGCTTCTGGGAGCCTCTAGTAGTCCAGCAGCTGATGATCGCAGTGTTCTTGCTGGTGTGTAATTTATTAGAGTGTTGGCGATGTAGCTAGGTCCCTGTCCATTTAGAGCTTTGTATGTAAGGAGAAGGACCTTAAAGTCAATTCTAAATGTTACAGGAAGCCAGTGTAAAGCGGCTAAGACTGGACTAATGTGCTCTCTCCTTTTGGTTCTAGTAAGCAGTCGGGCTGCAGAGTTTTGGATTAGCTGAAGCCTCTCTGTGGTTTTCTTAGGGAGACCTGTGAAAAGTGCATTACAGTAGTCTAACCGGCTAGATATGAATGCATGAATTAGCTTCTCAGCATCGTTCTGATTAATAAATGGTCGTACTTTTGCTATATTTCTGAGATGGAAGAACGATGTTTTCGTCACTTTGCTAATATGAGAATTGAAGTTCAGTTCTGAATCTATGACAACCCCAAGACTAGTGACCTCAGATTTAATCCAAGGGGTTAGTCCCCCCAGGTTCTTTATTAATGTTTCTTTTTTAGTTTTGGAGCCGATAATTAGAATTTCAGTTTTGTTCTCATTTAGTTTCAGGAAGTTCTTACTCATCCATTTATTTATTGCCAGTAAGCAGTCTGTAATGGAGCTAATCGCTGTATCATTTGGTTCAGCAGATATGTACAGTTGTGTATCATCCGCATAGCTATGGAAATCTACATTATGTTCTCTGATGATATCACCCAGCGGTAACATGTAAAGGGAGAAGAGTAAAGGACCTAAGCAACTCCCTTGTGCAACTCCATAGTTGTTGTCGTATATATCAGATATGTGATCTCCTAGTTTAACATAGAATTTCCTCCCTCTGATGTATGTTTTAAACCAGCCTAGCACATGGTCTGAGAAACCGACATGGTTTTCAAGACGATCAATTAGAATATCGTGATCGATTGTATCAAATGCTGCACTGAGATCTAACAGGATAAGGATGGAGATCTTATTCTCGTCAGAGTTTAGTCTGAGGTCACTGATTATTTTGGTGAGGGCAGTTTCAGTGCTATGATATTTTCTGAATTCTGACTGAAATTCTTCTAAGATGTTGTTTTCTTCAAGAAAGGAATTTATTTGAACTGAAACTATCTTTTCAAGTACTTTACTAATGAATGGTAGGTTGGATATTGGACGATAATTTGCCATTTCATTACTATCCAAGTTAGGTTTTTTTAGTAATGGCTTTACAACTGCTGTTTTAAAGGCATCCGGGAAAATACCAGTCCTAAGGGAAGTGTTTATGATATCTAGCACAGGGCTTGAAACACTATTAAATACCCGTTTGAAGAAAGCTGTAGGTATAGGGTCAATGTCTGAGGTGGAGGAGTTACATTCTGAGACAGTTTTGCAGAGTACATCTAATGTGATGCATGTGAAACTTCTCATGGTTACATTGCACGGTTTGCCGCAATCAACTTTATTTCCACCATGAGTAATGCTGGCCCTGATCAAGGTTATTTTGTTGTTAAAGAATAGTGCAAGTTCTTCACACTTAACCGTTGATGACTGAGGAGGTGTAGGGGCAGTGTTGAGTAGTACATTAATAGTGGAAAAGAGGATTCTGGAGTTTCCAGCATTTTCTGTAATGATTTTAGAGAAGTAATCTTTCCTTGCTAAGCGGATGGTTTTATTATAAGCAGTTAAAGCATCTTTGTATATATCACAGCATATGGTGGTTTTTGTTTTTGTCCATTTTCGCTCCGCTGCACGACATTTCCTTTTTTCTTCGTTGACCGTATTATAGTTTAACCAGGGCGAGGCTCTAGTTTTCTTCTTTTTCGTTTTTAATGGGGCGACAGAATTTAATATAGATGACATTGCATCAATGAGATTTTCTACCATTTCATTTAGAGAGTTGTCATGATTGTGTGGTTCATGTAGTCTGATAAGATCAATGAACTTTGATTCAGCTTTGTCGTTTAGGAGCCTCTTTTTAACTATGATTTCTTTTTTTGTTTTAGTAAGGGTTATTTGAGTATCAAAAAATATACAGTGATGGTCGGAGAGAGGTAATTCAGTTATTGAGATATTTGTTATGCTTAGCCCGGTTGTTGTTATAACTAAGTCTAGTGTATTCCCAAGCCGGTGAGTTGCATTTGTTATATGCTGTATTAGGTCAAAGCTATCCAGTAGATTTTTTAGTTCCATAGTTTTGGAGTCTGTTTTCTTATTAAAATGGATGTTCAGGTCTCCATTTAGGATCACCTTATCATATCCGGTAACACATAGTGAGATCAGTTCAGAGAGCTCCTGTATAAATACTCGTGAGTGTCTAGGCGGGCAGTATATTGTGACAATAATAGTTGATTCTGTTTTTAGTTCAATGGCAAGATATTCCATTGACATGAACTCGCCTAGTTCTGTGATTCTAAACAAGAGTTTTGAGGAGAAGATTGCTGCAACTCCTCCGCCCCTTTTATTTTTTCTGGGTATTTGAAAAAAGTTATAGTCTGGTGGACAAGCTTCTATCATTATTGATGTAGCTGTGTCATTATTTAGCCATGTCTCTACTAGGCAGATGCAATCTAAGTTATTTTCTTTAATCAGATCATTTACTAAGAAAGTTTTATTATTCAGTGATCTGACATTTAGGAAAGCTAATTTTATTTGTTGGACTTCTTTAGAGGAGGTCTGCTTTGGATTGACCGTGATGGCCCTGAGGTTAATAGCAGGTAAATGCATTGATGGTGTATATTTTTCACCATGCCATTGGCTGGTTAGGATTACTTGTATGTTTTGAGAGATGGCATGGCAATTGTGCTATTCTGCACCGTACTGACTGTACTGTGCTTTCGGGGACATTTGATCAGACGAGATGGCCTTGTGTGATATGGGGGGGGGGGGGGGGGGACGTCTTGTGCTGCTGTAATCCGTGGTGAGATTGTGTCCTTCATGACTATCTCTCGTGCTGGTATGAGCTTAATATTCTTGGAGGCCATCAAGGCATGACGCATGTTTGCTGATAGGAGCTTTGAACCTAAGCGATTTGGGAAGAAGCCATTTCTTTGAAAACGTTCTGGGTTATTCCAGAAAACATTGAAGTTGTCAATGAATTTCAGGCCGTGTACGAGACATGCAGCCCCTAACTGTAACACTTCCTCCGGTCCTGGCCCTGTGGGACCAGGACTCAGACAATCATATTATTCACAAGTACCTCCCATTAACAATAACCCTCAGTCTACATTTCCACCCGGTGGGCTGATGCCAATCTGGCATCAGCTCACACACCAACTTATTGTTATTTATTGTCAGTTGTGTTTGTTGTGTTTATTATCTGTTGTCTCCACTTTGTTAGTCTTGTGTTCCCCTGTCTGTGGTTTGTAATTATGTTTTAGTCTGGTTGTTTGTTATTGTTTTCCCAGTACTCTGTGCTCTATTGTTTCTGTCTACCACACCTGTGTCTTGTTTGTAAATTACCCTCTGTGTCTTGTCAATTAGTCTTGTGTATATAGTCCTGTCTGTCCTGCCCTGCTGGGCGCGGTCATTGTTAAATGTTACCTGTGTGTGTTAGTCGTGTATGTACCTTGTTGTGTAGTAAACTGTTCATCGTCACGTTCTGTCTCCGGTCTCATCAATACTCTGCCATCTGGGTTCATCATGCCAAAGAAGCGTACTAATCGTAACAGAATGACCGCGCCGAACTTGGACCCGGCAGAGAGGAGAGACGGAGCCAGCTTCGCGCTCGGGATCCTGGGCGCTTCCGTCCTGCGTGCCGACCAGGCGACCGCTCTGGGTCTGGCACCATGGGACGCAGTGGCTCGGCCAGCGGCACCGATGATATCGGGTGCTTGCGCCGCGGCCACCCCGGTGCTGGATCCCTGGGTGGGAAGTCGCCTGGTCCGCAGGGGAGCGTCGGGGACGGGGCGCGGATCCCGACGCCACAGCCCCAGGGGAAGGGGTTTCCAGGACCGCAGGTCTTCCTCGCCGGCCTGGTCGAGGTCTCCTCCGCCCTGGGAGGTTCCAGAAGACGAGCCACCACCATGGCAGACCTGGAGGAAGACGTCGGATTCCGCTGCCGGAGGGACCCCGGTTGGGGGTCCTGCACCGCGTCCTGTCGCCAGGGAGCCTCCGGTTCGGGGTTCGGCGGGGGGTCTCGCCACCGTGGAGACCCCAGCCCCAGGTCGCGCTCCGGAGCCGTCGTCTCTTCCCCCCATCCTTCCCTGCTCCAGCCCTCCTCGTCAGCCCCCTCCCCCCGTTCCTGTTCCCGCAGGCCCCGTCCCTCGAACCCCCATCCTCCCCCCTCCTCTTTTCGCCGATGCGGCTTCCGTCCCCCCCACCCTCCCCGTTCCCGGGGGGCCTGTTGGGTCGCCTGGGAGTCGACCTTCGAGGGCGGGGTACTGTAACACTTCCTCCGGTCCTGGCCCTGTGGGACCAGGACTCAGACAATCATATTATTCACAAGTACCTCCCATTAACAATAACCCTCAGTCTACATTTCCACCCGGTGGGCTGATGCCAATCTGGCATCAGCTCACACACCAACTTATTGTTATTTATTGTCAGTTGTGTTTGTTGTGTTTATTATCTGTTGTCTCCACTTTGTTAGTCTTGTGTTCCCCTGTCTGTGGTTTGTAATTATGTTTTAGTCTGGTTGTTTGTTATTGTTTTCCCAGTACTCTGTGCTCTATTGTTTCTGTCTACCACACCTGTGTCTTGTTTGTAAATTACCCTCTGTGTCTTGTCAATTAGTCTTGTGTATATAGTCCTGTCTGTCCTGCCCTGCTGGGCGCGGTCATTGTTAAATGTTACCTGTGTGTGTTAGTCGTGTATGTACCTTGTTGTGTAGTAAACTGTTCATCGTCACGTTCTGTCTCCGGTCTCATCAATACTCTGCCATCTGGGTTCATCATGCCAAAGAAGCGTACTAATCGTAACACCTAACCATGAATTAAAATTTAGGAGTCGACTGAATGCTTCCTGTCCTCTGCGAAAGCATGCAATTGGTCCACTGATGGACACATCAGTGTTTGTGTACACAGACTGATGTTTGTCTAGTGTGTTCATTAAACGTGTGAAATCGTCTTTCGAAGTCTCTGTGCCAGTCTTCTTTCGCAGGATGTCAAACGATCCAGAGTGAATGACAATTTTTGTTATTCCCGGTCTGATTAGTGTTGGAAGTTTTTCGGCCAGCTCTTTGACAGATGTATTGTCTAGACAGATATTTTCTGTGTTTGCCATCTCCACATACCTTGTTGTGGAATCTCTAATCAGTATACAGTCTATTTTCTGTGTGAGGTTAGCATTTTTCTTTCCAACAGTTTTGGGGCCGTTTGTTTTTGGGCTAGGCCTAGTCTGCCGGTTCTTTCCACAGTCCTGTGGCCTTGGTGAAGCCTCGTTAGCCTTCTCAATAGCCGGCATGTTAACGCTGGTCCCGTACCTTCGGCGTTGGCTACCGCGACGTTCTCGGCGCATAATAGTCTCTTCGCTGTTAGCCGTTCGCTCGGTCTGGGTCGTGTTTGCACATGCGTCGGAGGAAAGCATGTGACAGTCTCCGGTCTCCCGGACCAACAGTAGGGGAAAGTACGCAACAACCAGGAAGGGTGGGATGGGAGAAAAATCGGGAAAAAGGAGGGGAAGAAATATATAAAAAAAAATATATATATATATATATAACCCCTTGGTTTAAACTTGACCGTTGGTGTCTGTGTCCCCCTTATGTTGCTTCCCTCTGAGCCAGGGTCGTAACATAAATGTAATTGTAGTTACATTGTAGTTAACATTTCTTTAATTGAATTAACTTAAACTAGAAAAGTAAATACAAACTAAATTAACAATGTAACTTGTAATTTGTTTCACAACAGAGTGGTTTCAAAACAGTCAAGCAAGCCCCCACCAATGGGTAAGGTAAGACCTGCTTTATCAAAGCTATTTAATCTATTTAATCAATATTTGCCTTTGTTGAAAGTGTTAGCCCTCTGTACAACACCCTTATCTTCCAGAGGAGGACAGTTTCCTTCTGAAGCACAACTTAAGAAATGTCTCATCCTTCCAGTCGGGACCATTTGTCACATAGTGAGAGGTTCCACAGCTCAAGCAAACCCCCACCAATTGGTACAGGGCTTGTATTTTGGTTTTGCTCTTCTCGTTCCTTGTTATGCTATTGTTATGCAAATACTAGGTGATAGGTGAGTACCGGTACTTGGCGCATGGCACGACGAGTCGAGTGAAAGTTGTGGAACGCATTTTTGTGTGCACACGCGTGCATGTGCTTCTGCTCAGAAAGGTGGTGGAACGGCGTGGTACCGCGTCCCGCCACTGGCAGAAGGAAATAGAGAGAGAGAGAGAGAGAGAGAGAGAGAGAGAGAGAGAGAGAGAGAGAGAGAGAGAGAGAGAGAGAAAGAGAGAGAGAGGCAGAAGGAAAGAGAGAGAGAGGTTTCTCCATCACTCTGTGAACTAATTGTCTTAATGACAGATGTCTGTCTTGAAGCTACTTGAGGCCAGCGCTCTGTTTGCCCCGTCTCTCAGCCCGACATGCCCCAGCTATGTTAATGCCCTGGCTCTCAGCCCGACATGCCCCAGCTATGTTAATGCCCCGTCTCTCAGCCCGACATGCCCCAGCTATGTTAATGCCCTGGCTCCGCACACGCAGAGGACACCCACCCTCGTTACTCAGGGCCCTATAGGTCCCCTCCAGGGGTGGAGTTCTATTCACCTTCAAGTCCCGTTCAATTCACGTTCAATTCACTTTCAATTCACGTTCAAGTCACGTTCAATTCACGTTCAATTCACTTTCAATTCACGTTCAAGTCACCTTCAAGTCACGTTCAATTCACGTTCAAGTCACGTTCAATTCACGTTCAAGTCACGTTCTATTCACGTTCAATTCACGTTCAATTCACGTTCAAGTCACGTTCAATTCACGTTCAATTCACTTTCAATTCACGTTCAATTCACGTTCAATTCACTTTCAATTCACTTTCAATTCACTTTCAATTCACGTTCAATTCACTGAGGTTAACCTTTCACTATCACACTACAGAAGGTTAACCTTTCACTACCACACTACAGAAGGTTAACCTTTCACTACCACACTACATACGGTTAACCTTTCACTACCACACTACAGAAGGTTAACCTTTCACTACCACACTACAGAAGGTTAACCTTTCACTACCACACTACAGAAGGTTAACCTTTCACTATCACACTACAGAAGGTTAACCTTTCACTACCACACTACAGAAGGTTAACCTTTCACTACCACACTACAGAAGGTTAACCTTTCACTATCACACTACAGAAGGTTAACCTTTCACTACCACACTACAGAAGGTTAACCTTTCACTACCACACTACAGAAGGTTAACCTTTCACTATCACACTACAGAAGGTTAACCTTTCACTACCACACTACAGAAGGTTAACCTTTCACTACCACACTACAGAAGGTTAACCTTTCACTACCACACTACAGAAGGTTAACCTTTCACTACCACACTACAGAAGGTTAACCTTTCACTACCACACTACAGAAGGTTAACCTTTCACTATCACACTACAGAAGGTTAACCCTTCACTATCACACTACAGAAGGTTAACCCTTCACTATCACACTACAGAAGGTTAACCCTTCACTATCACACTACAGAAGGTTAACCCGTTCACTATCACACTACAGAAGGTTAACCCTTTCACTACCACACTACAGAAGGTTAACCCTTTCACTATCACACTACAGAAGGGTAGTGTGGTAGTGAAAGGTTAACCTCAGTGAATTGAACGTGAATTGAACGTTAAATGCTGTTGATATGAGCATCTAACAGAATGTCATCATGAAGGTGTTCAGTAGCACGACGTCGTCACGGCGACAGCGAAAACAAACAAGATGGCTTCCGATCGTTACCAACAACACATGCACCTTGGGCGCGACACAGAGCAGAGGGGTCAGCAGTGCGGGCCTCACAGCAAGACGGTTGCGGGTTCGAACCCCCCGGCACCCTCTGGGGTACTCCGGTTTCCTCCCGTGCCATAAAAGACATACAGCTGCGTCGCAGAGGTAATAAAATACACGCATTGCTAGGTGACTTCCTGTCGCTGGCCTGGACCACTGGTGTCACACTGAAGCTGGTGTCATACTGAAGCTGCTCCCCCTGGTGTCACACTGAAGCTGCTCCCCCTGGTGTCACACTGAAGCTGCTCCCCCTGGTGTCACACTGAAGCTGCTCCCCCTGGTGTCACAATGTAACTGCTCCCCTGGTGTCACACTGAAACTACTCCCCCTGGTGTCACACTGTAACTGCTCCCCCTGGTGTCACACTGAAGCTGCTCTCCCTGGTGTCACACTGAAACTGCTCTCCCTGGTGTCACACTGAAACTGCTCCCCCTGGTGTCACACTGAAGCTGCTCCCCCTGGTGTCACACTGAAGCTGCTCCCCCTGGTGTCACACTGAAGCTGCTCCCCCTGGTGTCACACTGACGCTGGTCCCCTGGTGTCACACTGAAGCTGGTCCCCTGGTGTCACACTGAAGCTGGTCCCCTGGTGTCACACTGAAACTGCTCCCCTGGTGTCACACTGACGCTGGTCCCCTGGTGTCACACTGAAGCTGGTCCCCTGGTGTCACACTGAAGCTGGTCCCCTGGTGTCACACTGAAACTGCTCCCCAGGTGCTGCATGTGTTAAATGGACTTAATAAAGAGTTTCCTCTCTGAACTGAAGACATTGGAAGGTTGATTGTCCAGATCCCTCATTACACAACTTTGATTTGATTTTACTTGACATTTAAAAAAATACAGATTCCAGAAAACAAGGATGCTACACAAAAAAGTCGAGACTTATTTCCATTGTGGTCCTTGGTCTCAGACAGACAAGCAATACAAAAAAAGGACCACAAATAACGAATGAATGAATGAATGAATGAATGAATGAATGAATGAATGAATGAATGAATGAATGAATGAATGAATGCATGAATGCATGAATGAATGAATGAATGAATGAATGAATGCATGAATGAATGAATGAAAACTTTATTTAACAGATTGCAGAATGGGTACAATACAGTACGGCTCAATACACACAATTGTTAAGGGGATGCAGACCAGAGAAAGACGTTTGTCTTGTTTACATCAGGGTCCCCCGTTTGACAAACTACATAGACATGTACATTCCAAATGCAGTACAAACGTAGCCACAGACAACAATGTATCAGACAACATTTTCATGCATTTTAAAATCTTTACATCATTAGATTAGATTGGATTAAATTAGATTAGATTAGATTCAGTTCGATTCTATTCAAATGTATTGTCATCATGCAGCACAAGTACAGTACAACGAAAATAAGTTTGGCATCCAACCAGAGTGCAAATGTAGCAGTAATGTGCAACAGCAATATACAATGTACAGGTGATTAAACTGGGTACAAAATATACAAATTAGTACTACTGAGGGTGGGATCCACAAAGGGTTTGCGCGGCTTTTTCCGACGCAAAGCCGGTGCATATAGCTCTGAAACTCAGTTTCCTATCCACAGAGGATGTGAAACGGGTGAAATGAGGTGTCCAGTGCATTTATTGTGTATTTAAATGAGGTAATATGGGCGTAACCTGTCCCCTTTCTATGCAAATGAGCCGCGTCCAAAAAATGCTGCCAATCAACAAAGTCCGGCGTCAATTGCACTGAGCAGTTAACGCTACGCACCTACCGTCACAGACAAGGTGGTAACTAAGCGCAAAGCCCTAAGCGCTATAAAGGGGCATCATGCCAGCGTCACAGGTGATCATAGCAGCAGTAATTGTTGCCAGACGCAGGCATCGTAATGCCAGGCGTGCCTGTGAAAGTATATTTCGAAGGAGAATATCACCTTTTTTATTTAATTGAGACAGAAATCATCCGGAGACACAGGTTGCCAGCTCAAGCAATCCTTTATCTACTCGGTGAAATCAAGGATGATATTGATCCAGCCACCCAGAGATCCCATGCAATCATATTTATAATTTAAATATTGTTATTTAACATTGTCGGCTTTCCCAATGTTGTCTGCGTTATTGATTGATTTTGAAACGAGATTTTGATTTTGCATCATGCTGCAACTTTTATTTGTTATGCATTGCTCTTGCTTGTTTGATTATGTCTTCATTATATAAAGCACTTTGAACTGCAATCCTTGTATGAAAGGTGCTATATAAATAAAGATTAAATTATTATGATTGACTACAGTGGCGTCATTTCAGTAAAAGCCAAGGTATGGCAAGGGAGGGGGTGGGGTGGGGGGTTGAAGGGAGGGAGTCCCCCCCTTGGTGTATTTTCTTTGCCAAATCAGTTGTGCAATAGTCCATTTTGGTGAGTTGTTTCTATACACTTCACATTTGAATCAACCGTATTATGGCGTTTATACAGCAGATCAGGAAGAAAAACTCCACACATAATGGGCGTGTCTGCGCTGGTATCTCATCCACGCAATGTCCTTAGTGGATAGCTCACAAAGACGGAGCAGATACCGGGTGCAAACCCTGCGCAGTTACGGGTGCAATTACCACCGCGCAATCCATTTTTAGTGGATCCCGCCCTGAGTGTAGTGCTAATCAGATGTGTGTACAGAGTTGTAGTATAATATGTACAGTGATAAAGGTATAAGGACAGTATGGTAGTGAGTCATACTGTCCAGCAGCATGTAACTAGTAAGAGAAGGATATGTACAGATATAGATCTAGTATCTACAGATATGTAAAAGGACTCTGTGCAGGTATATTATGTGGTTAGAATAAATATGGTATATACAGCATTATTGTACATGCTATCAATATCATACAGAGCTATGGGTTATTAGCAGGTGTATAAGTAAGTATATAGAGGGGTTATTTGCAGGTTTGTTCAGTTATGTTCAGATTCAAATTCATATGTCTGTTACATTATTAACTGATCTTGAATGTCTTGTGACAAGCAGCATCGATATAATTTTCTCATAAATTACTGCAGACATTTCAACAATAAAGAAAATGTGCGATTAGAAAGTTCAAAGTTCAACAAGCCATAAGAAAACATTGATAATCACAATAACAATTACAATAACAGCCGTAAAATGTTCACCTTCCACTGGTGTGTACGTGTAAGATGTTGTTGAGACCAGGGTCTGTATACGCATACAGATTCTAAAAGTAAGAGTACTGATCTCGGATTAGCGCTCAGGCCACAAGACAATAGGACTTCACTAGTTAAACTGATCTCAAAGCTGCACTCGTATTCTGAGACACTTCTTGTATTATTACGGCCCCTCGCTTTCGCTCCTCTCTAGCCGCGCAGGTGAACGTGGGAATAGAGCCGCGGGCTAATCCTGGAATCGACCTATCTCAAACCCCGCCCCTCTCTTCTCTATCCTCCAATCACAACCGCCGTTTCCCTCGGACAAACAAAATACTCAACGCACTATAATACTCTGGACCCACTAGACACAGTCCTCGACGTGATCCGGTTTAATATGCTATTGCTTAGACTGCACGTATAATCCCAGCTACATTCACCGCGGTTGGCTTCTCGGTATTGAGTGCACTTGAGCTATGAAATCTATATGGTTTACTGCAGCGGTTCTCAAACTACGGGTCGCAACCCAAAGTGGGGTCATGGGTAGGTGACAGTGCATTGGCGCATTGGCAAGTAAAAAAAATTATTAAAAGAATCTATATATATATTGATTATTATATATATATTTGTTTATGTTCTGGCAACATATTTTGGCTAAATATGCCTCGTTTTATAAATGTGTATTGATAACATAGTGCTGTAATACAATTTTCTAATAAATATGCATGATCAAGTTCAACAACGTGTGCTTTTATTTTGATATGCCTATATGTGATCAATACAAACTTGAACTTGAATTCCATCATGTCTGTGTGCGGGAGCTCACAAGGCTGTTGTCACAATGTAAATAAAAACGTGCACTGAAAAGTTACAGTATGTAGTTGGTTGATTATTTGTATGACAGTCAGTAAACCCTTGCAAAAAGTATCAGTTTTATTTAATGAATTGAAAACATACAGCATTGCCTTCCTCCCGGCATGCAGCAATGACATGTATCAGGCAAATGCGATCGCAACATTGACTGAGTGGAATCCATTTCTATTCACATAACTGCATTTGTGATGGAGCTTTGACAGCTACATCGGTGGTACAGTAACAGTCTATTGCTCGATCCATCTCCAATATCACGATGGACCGTGCCGGTGGCCAAAGACCCCAGGGTGGAGAGGACTTGAATGTGCATGGGGATGGCATTTGTGCATTTTGTTCCACGCTCCAATTTCGTTCTCAAATTGCGGTACAAATGAAGGAGGTGTCTCGGGTATTATAGCGGACTCTAGTTAATATTATGTTCTCTCGGCAATTAGACTGCCCCTCATTCATTCATTCATTCATTCATTCATTCATTCATTCATTCATTCATATCTGCTATCTCTGAAAACAGTTCCCCGCGGAGCGCAGTCAGTGCACCCCATAGTATTCTGATAACCCTATATATAAACCATGCTGCATTCATTCGGAAAGAAAGACCTATTCCAAATGCTATATTTATAGGGTTTGACAATAATTACACTACTGTCGCTATTTTACAATGAACTATAATGAATTACGGGTCATGATACTACAGGACAGGAGAGGGTGGTCAGAGTGGTCTGAACGGGACGGGACAGGAGAGGGTGGTCAGTGTGGTCTGGACGGGACAGGAGAGGAGAGGGTGGTCAGTGTGGTCTGAACGGGACGGGACAGGAGAGGGTGGTCAGAGTGGTCTGGACGGGACAGGAGAGGAGAGGGTGGTCAGTGTGGTCTGAACGGGACATGAGAGGAGAGGGTGGTCAGTGGGGTCTGAACGGGACAGGAGAGGAGAGGGTGGTCAGAGTGGTCTGAACGTGACAGGAGAGGAGAGGGTGGTCAGTGGGGTCTGAACGGGACAGGAGAGGAGAGGGTGGTCAGTGGGGTCTGAACGGGACAGGAGAGGAGAGGGTGGTCAGAGTGGTCTGGACGGGACAGGAGAGGAGAGGGTGGTCAGAGTGGTCTGAATGGGACGGGAGAGGAGAGGGTGGTCAGTGGGGTCTGAACGGGACAGGAGAGGGGAGGGAGGTCAGAGTGGTCTGAACGGGACGGGAGAGGGTGGTCAGAGTGGTCTGAATGGGACGGGAGAGGAGAGGGTGGTCAGTGGGGTCTGAACGGGACAGGAGAGGAGAGGGAGGTCAGAGTGGTCTGAACGGGACGGGAGAGGGTGGTCAGAGTGGTCTGAATGGGACGGGAGAGGAGAGGGAGGTCAGAGTGGTCTGAACGGGACGGGAGAGGGTGGTCAGAGTGGTCTGAATGGGACGGGAGAGGAGAGGGTGGTCAGTGGGGTCTGAACGGGACAGGAGAGGAGAGGGAGGTCAGAGTGGTCTGAACGGGACGGGAGAGGGTGGTCAGAGTGGTCTGAACCAGGGGTACAGTGCTGGGCAAACGCGGTCAAACGGCGTTTGGCCTTCGTCACTGAGGCCGAAGTGCGCGCATCCTATTATTATGCAAAGTCTAGGTGATAAAATGACTCGTCGCGCCACTTATCACCTAGACTTTGCATAATAATAGGATACCGACAAGTTACCAAATAAAAGCCCTGTAGGTGTGGTGGGGGGTTGATTGATCTCCCGACTTCACTGGAAGGATGAGACAAGGTGTATCATCTGTTTTGTGCGCAACAGAGGGAACATGTATGCGCGTGCGCGGGCGTTTGGCCTTCGCCCATATTACGACTGCACCCCTGGTCTGAACGCGACAGGAAAGGAGAGGGTGGTCAGAGTGGTCTGAACGGGACAGGAGAGGAGATGGTGGTCAGAGTGGTCTGAACGGGACAGGAGAGGAGAGGGTGGTCAGTGTGGTCTGAACGGGACGGGAGAGGAGAGGGTGGTCAGAGTGGTCTGAACGGGACGGGAGAGGAGAGGGTGGTCAGTGTGGTCTGAACGGGACAGGAGAGGAGAGGGTGGTCAGTGGGGTCTGAACGGGACGGGAGAGGGTGGTCAGAGTGGTCTGAACGGGACAGGAGAGGAGAGGGTGGTCAGAGTGGTCTGAACGCGACAGGAGAGGAGAGGGTGGTCAGATTGGTCTGAACGCGACAGGAGAGGAGAGGGTGGTCAGAGTGGTCTGAACGGGACAGGAGAGGGTGGTCAGAGTGGTCTGAACGGGACAGGAGAGGAGAGGGTGGTCAGAGTGGTCTGAACGTGACAGGAGAGGAGAGGGTGGTCAGAGTGGTCTGAACGCGACAGGAGAGGAGAGGGTGGTCAGAGTGGTCTGAACGCGACAGGAGAGGAGAGGGTGGTCAGATTGGTCTGAACGCGACAGGAGAGGAGAGGGTGGTCAGAGTGGTCTGAACGGGACAGGAGAGGAGAGGGTGGTCAGAGTGGTCTGAACGGAACAGGAGAGGAGAGGGTGGTCAGAGTGGTCTGAACAGACAGGAGAGGTCAGTATGGTCTGGACAGACCGGAGAGGTCAGTATGGTCTGGACAGACAGGAGAGGTCAGTATGGTCTGGACAGAGTGGTCAGAGTGGTCAGAGTGGTCAGAGAGGTCAGTATGGTCAGTGTGGTCCATATGGTGGACAGAGTGGTCAGTGTGGACAGAGTGGTCAGTTTGGTCAGTGTGGTCAGAGAGGTCAGTATGGTCTGGACAGAGTGGTCAGTGTGGTCAGTGTGGTCAGTGTGCCATATGGTGGACAGAGTGGACAGAGTGGTCAGTGTGGTCAGAGTGGTCAGTGTGGTCAGTGTGGTCCGTATGGTGGTCAGAGTGGTTGTCAGTATGGTGGTCTGGACGGACGGAGAGGCCAGTGAACGACAGGACTGAGAGCCTCTCCGCTCGGCAGCCAGAGAACAGGTGGGACTGCCTGCCTGCCTGCATGCAGACTGGAGGGCCGGGGGGGTGCTGCCCCCACTCTCTGGTTACAGGAGTGAGTGTCCGTGTGTGTGTGTGTGTGTGTGTGTGTGTGTGTGTGTGTGTGTGTGTGTGTGTGTGTGTGTGTGTGTGTGTGTGTGTGTGTGTGTGTGTGTGTGTGTGTGTGTGTGCGTGCGTGTGTGTGTGTGCGTGCGTGCGTGCGTGCGTGTGTGTGTGTGTGTGTGTGTGTGTGTGTGTGTGTGTGTGCGTGCGTGCGTGTGTGTGTGTGTGTGTGTGTGCGTGCAAGCGTGCATGTGTGTGTGTGTGTGTCCGTGTGTGTGTGCATGTGTGTGTGTGTGTGTGTGTGTGTGTGTGTGTCTTCGCAGGGAGGGAGGGCGTGGGGGGGGGGTGGGCGGTGGTAGGGCTACAGGGGGTTGGAGGGGCTGAAAGAGGGGAAAGAGGCTGGGGGGCATGGGGGGTGGGTGGTCTGTGTGTGTGTGTGTGTGTGTGTGTGTGTGTGTGTGTTTGGGGGGGGGGGTTGTATGTCTGAGAGGGACAAGAAGGGGGTGGAGAGCAGAAAGAGGGAGGGGGATGAGGAAGACGGGAGAGGTACAGGTTTTGGAGGAAAGGAGGAGGAGGTGGTGGTGGTTGAGGGAGGTGTAGAAAGGGGCTTGAGAAGGGCATGGTAGAGAGAGGGGGCAGAGGAAGGGGAAGAAAACAGGTAGACTTGGGTGCATGATGGTATGGGTAAGGTAGGGTGGGGTAAGGTAGGTTAGGGTAAGGTAAGGTAGGGTAGGGTAGGGTAGTGTATGGTAAGGTAAGGTAGGGTAGGGTAGTGTATGGTAAGGTAAGGTAGGGTAAGGTAGGGTATGGTAAGGTAAGGTAGGGTAGGGTAGTGTATGGTAAGGTAAGGTAGGGTACGGTAGGGTATGGTAAGGTAGGGTAGGGTAGTGTATGGTAAGGTAAGGTAGGGTAGGGTAGTGTATGGTAAGGTAAGGTAGGGTAGGGTAGTGTATGGTAAGGTAAGGTAGGGTAAGGTAGGGTAGGGTAGGGTAGGGTAGTGTATGGTAAGGTAAGGTAGGGTATGGTAGGGTATGGTAAGGTAAGGTAGGGTATGGTAGGGTAAGGTAGGGTAGAGTATGGTAAGGTAAGGTAGGGTAGTGTATGGTAAGGTAAGGTAGGGTATGGTAGGGTAAGGTAGGGTAGAGTATGGTAAGGTAGGGTATGGTAGGGTATGGTACGGTAGAGTATGGTAAGGTAGGGTAGGGTAGGGTAGTGTATGGTAAGGTAAGGTAGGGTATGGTAGGGTATGGTACGGTAGAGTATGGTAAGGTACGGTAGAGTATGGTAAGGTATGGTAGAGTAAGGTAGGGTAGAGTAGGGTAGGGTAGGGTAGGGTAGTGTAGGGTTGGGTAGGGTATGGGTGAGGCTGGTGAGAACATGAGGGAGGTAGGGAGGGAGGGAGAAGAGGTGGAGAGTTGTTGCCCCCCGTCACCACCTGTCGCCGTTTTCCTGGAGTGGGACACCGCCTTCGCTCTCTAATACTCTACGGGAGGATTCCAGTGTTCCCACTCCAGACGTCAAGCCGGCTACTTCCCAGCTCCCTCTTCGTGATCCCCGTTCCTGGGGTGAGGCTCGCCATCGCTCCCTATTACTCCACGGAGGATGGCCGTGTTCTCACCCCGCTCCCCTCGGACCCCTGTGTTCTACTGCTGCGTCTCCGGCGTGAGACGACGTGCCCCCCGTCACCACCTGTCGCCGTTTTCCTGGAGTGGGACACCGCCTTCGCTCTCTAATACTCTACGGGAGGATTCCAGTGTTCCCACTCCAGACGTCAAGCCGGCTACTTCCCAACTCCCTCTTCGTGGTCCTGGTTCCTGGGGTGAGGCTCGCCATCGCTCCCTATTACTCTACGGGAGGATGGCGTGTTCTCATCCCGTTCCCCTCGGACCCCCTGTGTGCTGCATTGCCCGTGGGCAGCGTCTGGTCTGGAGGAGGAGGATTCCTTGGCAGAGCTGAGCCGCAGAGCCCTACTCGGTTGTAGGGACGAAGAGGATCCCGTTACTTTTTCCCAGCCTGTTCGCCCGTTAAAGGCACAGTGCCGCCTTTTTTGTGTTCATGGACGTTTGATGTTTTTTACCCCCTTAAAGGCTGAGTGCCGCTTTTTTGTATTAAATAAATAATGCCCTGTTTTTGGCTAACTCTCATACCTGTCTTGTGTTGTGCTATTGGGGTCGGTTCCAAACCATAACACAAGTGTTCAAGACACATTACTTTCCCCTCGACACAAACACCCACAAATTATGTATTGCCAACCAAGCGCCTCAACCAAGCGTAATTTAGATAGACAGACACAATATACAACAGTTTAGATGAACAGAAACAAGATACAACAGTTTAGATCAGGGGTGCTCAAACTTTTTTATACCACAACCCCATTTTATTTAGGATTTCTTGTGGCGACCCCACGCTTAATGTATTGCGTAATTTCAAAGTGGAATTAAGGAATATCAAAATAAAAGCACACGTTGTTGAACTTGATCATGCATATTTATTAGAAAATGTAATTACAGCACTATGTTATCAATACACATTTATAAAATGAGGCATATTTAGCCTAAATCTGTTGCCAGAACATAAAATAAATAATATATATATATATATAATATTATATTTTTTTTATTTATTGATTTCGTTTTTTACTTGCCATTGCCCCACTGTCACCTACCCACGACCCCACTTTGTGTCGCGACCCGTAGTTTGAGAACCGCTGGTTTATATGAACATAAACAAGAGACAACTTATTATTGGAGCTTTAAAGTTTAAACAACTCCCAGGCCTCCATATGACAGGTTCCCCTCAGCCAAGAGGAGACAATTCAACAGTAATGAGAGGTGAGGTGAGATGAGATGAGGTGAGGTGAGGTGAGGTGAGGTGAGGTGAGGTGAGGTGAGGTGAGGTGAGGTGAGGTGAGATGAGGTGAGGTGAGGTGAGGTGAGGTGAGGTGAGGTGAGGTGAGGTGAGGTGAGGTGAGATGAGGTGAGGTGAGATGAGATGAGGTGAGATGAGGTGAGGTGAGGTGAGATGAGGTGAGATGAGGTGAGGTGAGGTGAGGTGAGGTGAGATGAGGTGAGGTGAGGTGAGGTGAGGTGAGGTGAGATGAGATGAGATGAGATGAGATGAGGTGAGATGAGGTGAGGTGAGATGAGATGAGATGAGATGAGATGAGATGAGATGAGATGAGATGAGGTGAGGTGAGGTGAGGTGAGGTGAGGTGAGATGAGATGAGATGAGATGAGATGAGGTGAGATGAGATGAGATGAGGTGAGATGAGGTGAGATGAGATTAGATGAGATTAGATGAGATGAGGTGAGGTGAGATGAGATGAGATGAGATGAGGTGAGATGAGGTGAGATGAGATGAGGTGAGGTGAGGTGAGATGAGGTGAGATGAGGTGAGGTGAGGTGAGGTGAGAAGAGGTGAGATGAGGTGAGGTGAGGTGAGATGAGATGAGATGAGATGAGATGAGATGAGATGAGATTAGATGAGGTGAGGTGAGGTGAGATGAGGTGAGGTGAGGTGAGGTGAGGTGAGATGAGGTGAGATGAGATGAGATGAGATGAGGTGAGATGAGGTGAGGTGAGATGAGGTGAGATGAGATGAGATGAGATGAGGTGAGGTGAGGTGAGGAGAGATGAGATGAGGTGAGATGAGGTGAGATGAGGTGAGGTGAGATGAGGTGAGATGAGATGAGGTGAGATGAGGTGAGGTGAGATGAGGTGAGATGAGATGAGATGAGATGAGGTGAGGTGAGATGAGGTGAGGTGAGGAGAGATGAGATGAGGTGAGGTGAGATGAGGTGAGATGAGGTGAGGTGAGATGAGGTGAGATGAGGTGAGATGAGGTGAGGAGAGGTGAGGTGAGGAGAGATGAGATGAGGTGAGATGAGGTGAGGTGAGGTGAGGAGAGATGAGATGAGGTGAGATGAGGTGAGATGAGGTGAGGTGAGGTGAGGAGAGAAGAGATGAGATGAGGTGAGATGAGATGAGGTGAGATGAGGTGAGGTGAGGTGAGGAGAGATGAGATGAGATGAGATGAGGTGAGGTGAGGTGAGGTGAGGTGAGATGAGGTGAGGTGAGGTGAGGTGAGGTGAGGAGAGATGAGGTGAGGTGAGGTGAGGTGAGGTGAGGTGAGGTGAGGTGAGGTGAGGTGAGGTGAGGAGAGATGAGATGAGATGAGATGAGGTGAGGTGAGATGAGATGAGGACAGGGCATGAAATGAACAGCGGAAGAATAAGAGGGGAGAGAATGAGAGAGCACTGTATCTTACTTAGGATAGGGGTTGTCAGAGCCCAATTGCAGAACACAGGAGGAGAGAGAATGGAGCGGTTTAGGTTGGTTTTAATTGTGACCTTCCAAGCAGACAGTTTTACAAGTTAGGAATGTGCGAGAGGTACAAGAATGTTCTTGAGATGAGGAATGATGCGTTCCATGTCCGGGTGAGCGGAGTACCGGAGCGGTGGTCCTGGGGCACAGAGAGAACAGGATTAGGACAAGGTAATTCAACAAGGCTTGAGTAGCAAGGCTAGGGTTAGTTGTCGTACCTAGGAAGGAAGGTTAACACTCCGACGAGGGTAGAGCAGGATCCGTGGGCTGAAGTACCATCTCGCTGATGAGGGGATCCCTCTCAGCAGTGTCAATTAGTGTACTGGCAGCGTGGGAATCCGGGGATCGGATGCTGCCCATATAAGGGTGTGATAGGATGAGGGGTGAGGAATGCTTCCGCTGTGATGGTGATGGTGAGGAAGGAGGAGGGGTGAAGACGGCTCTCGCCGTGATTACAACATAGGAAAGATATACAGGCATTTTGAATGCATGTTTCTACAGTAAGGCCTTTTAGGGGTTGGAAGCTATGATATTCATAATAACACAAACTATACAGATGTATGCACAAGGTTTGAGCCAAGGGTCAACAGTGTTATTATGGTATTGTTAATTTCTTGTGGAGCTTTGATATACATTGGAGGCTACGTATATTTCGGTATACCAGGGCAGGCAAAACCTCTATTAGGCAAGTAATTAAACACGAGATCATGTTTTTTGACATATTTATATGCCTTCTACACTCAGCACCCTGCCCACTAGGGCTGTAGTCAACCAAAGAAAACCTTGGTCGACCAAAACCAAATTTACAATTGGTCGATTGGTCGAGGGTTAGGCAGGGGGGGGGGGGGTCTGGGCTTCCACAGCACATTCCATGATAAAAAAAAAAGTATCCATTTAGTTAGATAGATGATAGATCATCATCCAACACTGTCTACAGTATCCTATCCTGTGTTCTGATACGACCGCAGGCGCCGGCACGGTCACCGGGCGTTGTCAATAATAGTCCCCACCGGAGCAGCACCAGCAGCAGGTGTAATTGTAACGGCGTCGCCTGTAGATGATCCCGCCTCCTGCTGCTCTGTCAGCTTCACTGTCTTCGTGAAACCAAAATTGGTTAGGCTTACTTGTTTTCGTTTAGACATTATGCATTCCTGAGTGACCTTATTTACTGGCTGTCAAAACGATCACTGTGTCAACAAGTCACAGCCACAGGTTACAAAGTGGGTCAAGTTTGATTTGTGCCGTGCGTGCGTGCAGGCTGCAGCGCCGCCGCGCCCCGAATGGTAATTGCAAGAATAGCATGCATGTTGCCATATTACGTGTGAATTAGTGCGCAAATCATTAATCATACATCCAAAATAGCATACGTTTATTATTATACACGATGATGATACAGAAAATTACAGAAAAATGAGAAATGCATGGCAAAAGTAGCATTTATTTTCAGTAATTTAGAGACCCCCCAAAAAATCACAAATCATGTTTTCAGGGGAGCTGATGTCTGATCTAGGGGAGCTATAGCGGACCCAGCTCCCCCCGTGGATCGCACCCTGGGCCCCCTGCTGTACTCACTCTACACACACGACTGTGTGGCCAAGTTCAGCTCCAACTCCATAGTGAAGTTCGCAGATGACACGGTGGTGGTGGGGCTGATCTCGGACAACGACGAGAAGGCCTACCGGGAGGAGGTGGAGGTACTGGAACGCTGGTGCCAGGACAACAGCCTGCTCCTGAACATTGGCAAAACCAAGGAACTGATCGTGGATTATAGGAGAGGACAGCAGGAGACACACACACCACTGATGATAAACGGGGCTACCGTGGACAGGGTGAGCAGCTTCAAGTACCTGGGGGTCCACATCTCAGAGGACCTGACATGGTCAACACACATAGGCACAGTAGTAAAGAAGGCGAAACAGCGTCTCTACCACCTGAGACAGTTAAGGAAGTTCAGAGTATCGGGGAAGATACTCCAGTCCTTCTACTCAGGAGCTGTAGAGAGCATCCTGACCGGAAACATCACTGCCTGGTATGGAAACAGCACGGCACAGGACAAGAAGGCCCTACAGAAAGTGGTGCGCTCAGCCGAGTGTACCACGGGTATTGCACTACCCCCCCTGCAGGTTCTATACAACAAGAGGTGCAAATCCAGAGCCTGCAGGATAATGAAAGACCCTCACCACCCCAATAACAGCCTGTTTCAGCTGCTGAGGTCAGGCAGACGCCTGCAAATCTCAGCTACTAGGACAGAGCGGTTTAGGCTCAGCTTCTTCCCCCAGGCCATCAGAGCCATGAACAATGTACATTGAGTGCTCAGAACATTGAACTGTCCACACACAAGCACACATGAACACACACACGACACGCACACTGTGCACGCTCACACACGAGCAGCCACTTAACACTTTAACATGAGCGGGCACACACTCATGTCGCACACACGCACACTTATGGCCAAAGGAAAGGTCACTTTAAATTAGAATAACAGGAACAGTGTATTGCACTACCAAAGCTAACTAGCATGTCACACATGCGCTGTAAATAACTATGTACAGATACCGAGATGTCACTCCATGTTACCTGCTATCTGTTACTGCACAATGTTGTTTCTTCTTTTGATTCTATTATATGTACCACTGTATTGCACATCGTTGCGGGCAAGACCACCCGCATTTCATTGTATACCTGTATGCCGTGACAATTAAAACTCTTGACTTGACTTGACTTGAGGTTGTAAAAAAAATTAAATAATAATAATAATAATAATAATAATAATAATAATAATAATAATAATAATAATAATAATAATAATAATAATAATAATAATAATAATAATAATAATAATAATAATAATAATAATAATAATAATAATAATAATAATAATAATAATAATAATAATAATAATAATAAAATAAGTTCTTTCTGGATTAAGAAAACGGCCACATGCACTGGATTTACTGTCCTAAATGAATTATATGAACTATAATTAAATATAAAAAGCAATTAGCAATGTATTGGATAATTATTTTTAACAAACAGCAGCAGTCTTTCAAGTGTATTTAAAGGTATGTGCTTGTTTGTCAGGTCTATGTACAGAGATCAGTACAGTACAGGTAGTGCAGGAATACTTGCATGATTGACAGCCTTTATGGTGGTTGTATTTCATTGGATGTCCTTTTCTGTACAGTTGCACATTGCTGTACTCCACCCAGTAGGTATGGGAGTTTTCTGTTATTTGTCATGTTTTCATTTTCTCTTTGGGTGTTTGCAATTCATGGGAAGTATTAGTATATGTCTCTGATATCTTGGTACAGTGGGCAGGTTGTTAGAAAGTGTACAGTAGCTCAGTTTTCCTTTGCTCTGACATGGCTGTTTTTTAGAGGAGAGGCTCTGATTGAATCCGGGACACAGACATGCAGCCACTGTGACACTGGCTCTGTTCATGGTCACAAATGGATTCCAGCTTCATTGATTTACTACCGATGACAAACATGTTGTTTCTGTTTTTCTTTTTGACATACTTGCGGCACACAGAACAACTCATCACTACAGCCCAGCATCATACTGTAACCAGTCTCTTGAAACACCGTTATCTCCAAACTTCCACTCCTCTCGAAACTTTCTTTTGTTAGGTGGTCCTGCTCTCGCTGCCGCGTTGGGTTATATTTTTAGCGGGTGGCTTTATCCTTCCATAGTTCCACATATTTGTAACCCATTTAACGTTATTAAGCTAACGTTAGCTAATCGTTATAGCAGGCAGACATAACGTTAGCTCCCTACAGTGCAAGCAGGCGCCACAGGCAGTCAGGACAGAAGAGTAGCGGATGTCACGTCAGTAAACAAGCCACAAATTAGGCCTGTCGTAAGACCAAAACACACTGCAGTTTTAATTATTTTACATAACTATTTTGTTACCCGCCACATGGCGGATAGACCTATCAGTGTCACTCGCCAAACCTAAAATCTGCCCACCAATGGCGGGTGGCAGGCTCTAATTTCGGGCCCTGGTCCCGTGTGAACGTTACTTTTGGGCAAGTTTAATGTGGACAAAATTATCAACAATCGACAATCGACCAGTCGACCAGCGGACTACAGCCCTACTGCCCACACACACTCAGCAGCTCACTGTGCAGAGAGCAGGGGTGTAAAGTACTTGAGTAATTGTATTTCGTTACAATACTTACATGTAAGTACTGTTTTTGGGAATTTGTACTTTACTCGAGTATTATTAGGTTTGTATACTTGTACTTTTACTCAATTACATTTCAGAGAAAAAAATACATATTTTTTACTCCTTACATTTAAAATGCAGACCTACAAAGTACAAATCTCACAGGTCCAACTATTTTAATTAGTATATTTGTTTCTCTGGCCGAACTAACGTTAACTTTATTAATCCTGTGGCTGCACTTTATTTAAAAACAGCCAATCAAATCCCCATCAATGGAAAAGTAACCCGCCCATACCCATGCTGATTGGTCCTTGTGCAAGACTAGAACGCGGGCATCTTTTATTAAACACCTGCTATCAGAAGAATAGACAGTCAGAATGACAAGCTACAGAAGATGGCCACAAACGATAGTACGAGTGATGAAGAGGACGAAACGGAACATTTCATTCCCCCGGAAAATAACAAAAGGTTTTTTCTTTTACTTTTTAGTACTAAGTACATAAAGTGGAAACTTTTTGACTTTTACTCAAGTGAGTTTTTAGCCAGATACTCTGACTTTTACTTGAGTAAGATTTTGAGACGGTACCCATACTTTCACTTAAGTATCATTTCTGGGTACTTTTTACACCCCTGCCATTTTCACCCAACATTATAACCCTGCAATGTAGTCAACTACACTGAGCTTATAATAAGTCCCTCTCTCCCCTTCACCATCTTCAGTGATCAGCAAATGTGACAAACCTTTTGTGATTATATTCCCTCTTCTATTGATGCTTTTCTTTCATTTAACAAGACATGACTTTTTAAGAATCTTTGAAAGCCTACCTCAGTTGTCAACGTATCTCATAATATTATCTCAACCTATAACTAAAGTAGGCCTACATAAAGTTGAAAAGATTTTGACTCACAGATTCCAACCTCAAATTAGGTCACCGATACGCCACCGACCCCAGCTCCGAATTGTATTGAGAACACATGAGTTTACAAACTGAATTTTTATTTGAATTTGTATGATTTTACAATCCCATGGGAATTGCTTTTGGATGTCGTGATAAGGCAGGGTGCTTGTAGGTGGGTTATATCAAGGGACACCACTCTTTTCTCAACTTACGTACCCTTATGAGTATTATATATTCTGATGAGAACTCCAAGACCCCTGAAGTTGTCATATCGCTATATATTACTACATGAGATAAACTAATCACTGCATCCCCTTTCTCTCACCTTTCGGACAAGTTATGTTTTTGTAGGTTTTTATTGATTTTCGCTAACGGGCAGAGAGAGAGAGAGAGAGAGAGAGAGAGAGAGAGAGAGAGAGAGAGAGAGAGAGAGAGAGAGAGAGAGAGAGAGAGAGAGAGAGAGAGAGAGAGAGAGAGAGAGAGAGAGATAGACCGGGGAAGACATTCGGCAAAGATCACCGGGTCCGGGAGTCGAACCCGGGTCGGCCGTGTGGTGCGCCACTCGGGCGCCCTCCTTTCTCTTACTTTAATGGTGTCATTGAAATCAATTCTAGACAGCAGGCAGTCCATACAAAACAATAGGGAAGCTATGGTTACAGGACTTGATACAGATGTTCAAAAAGTTACAGCCAGTCACTGTCGTGGCTTCCAGCTTGTCACCTCCCGTGGAGACTAATCAGGCGCAATGTGGAACAGCTGGACGCGTCCTGAGACATAGACACCAGCTGCATAAAAGACCTGACAACTCATCTCTCAGTGCTTGATCGTACTGACCCCAGGGACGCGGGAAGTCTGCGAGAAGTGGGGGTGCTGAGATATCGATAGTTTTTGATAAATTTTTTTCTTTTTTTTATATAATTTTTTTTTCTTTTTATAAAATATATATATTGTATAATTATACTTGTAGTTGTATTGTCTGCGAGACATCGCCACCACGCAACACGTCAAAATGCTCGCTATCTGCAAACAGCTCCACTGTCTGTCACGTCATAACCAACACTCTCGTTCACTAGAGGATACTATGATGAATTGAAAATGGGGGACCCTGATGTAAACAAGACGAAAGTCTTTCTCTGGTCTACATCCCCTTAACAATTGTATGTATTGAGCTGTACTGTACTGTACCCATTCTGCAATCTGTTAATAAACTTTTCAATCAAACTTTTCAATCAAAACCGCTGCCCAACTCCGCGCTCTGAGCGTGCGAGACAAACAATGTAACCGTTCTGATCACAGCCCAACTTACCCCACCTGGCTGTTGCGCCCTCCCTCTGCAATTCGTTCCCCGCATACATGATCGCCGACATGCAAAAGGTCTTCGACCAGACGACCACCCTCCCGGGGGCTCGGATAGTTCTGCTGGCTTGTTCATATATTCCTTTACTGCGAATTCAGCGTCCCAAACCTATCCCAGGCAGGGCGCAGCCACTGTGTCTATTTTTTTACCAACGGATTTCCAGTTCCGCGTTGACGCTTCCAGGCCGCGTCTATTCGAATCCCAACCGGTTCATGCGTCGGCTACACGCTGTTAATAACACTGCATTATCGAGACAGCGCCCCTATGACGATCTGAATGAATTCCAAGAGTAGGGTAAATCTGCAGTGCCGCTTCGCTCTGTGACATGAGTAGCCTCGGTTACAAATTTGGAATAAAATCCAAAACAACCTTGCAGTTGCAGTTACACTCCCATCCAGCAGGGGGTGCTGCAGCCCCTGCCGCACCCCCCCTTCCAGCCTCCTTGACTGACCCTTGTGGTTAGTGTAACAAAACGTCTCTTCAAGTCTTAGCATATGTTTCTCTCGTGTTTTGATTATTCCCGTTCTCCGTTGTTTGCTTGTCCCGTGTTTCGTGCTTGGACTAACGCTCATTGTCTTCTCCTCTCTCCCCATCAAGGAACCGTACCTCCACCCCGGAATTCCCTGCATCGCTACCCGTTCATTTCCTGGTTAGCACACGCACATGAAAACAACAGTCTATCACATTTAGACTGTGAGTGAGTTTTTGCACACTATAGACACACGCACCCATACACAACCTAATTGAAACACACACATCTCATTCACATGGACCGTGGGCACACACACACACACACACACACTTCCCCCACTTAGGCCCCGTTAGTTTAGTACATTTGATTATTTATTTTACTTGTCTTTATTTATTAAAGTATCATTATTGTATTCCGTCTCCTGCGTCTGTCTGTCCTGGGTTCCTGCCACACTTGACTCTCTTTAGTATTAGTGTAACAGTCACGGCACATGTGCTTTAACCCTTTCACTGCCGCACTACCAAACGGTTAACCCTTTCACTGCGACAATACACAGAAGGTTAACCCTTTCACTGCCACATGACAGCCGGTTAACCCTTTCACTGCCACACTACGAAACGGTTAACCCTTTCACTGCGACAATACACAGAAGGTTAACCCTTTCACTGCCACACAACAGGTTAAACAGGAAGCCTCCCGCGGACCATAGAAACAATCGGGTTTAGGGCCTAAGACTAAACATTCTTTTTTATCCACTTTTTCTCCTCCTATTTTTCTTGTATTTTCCTCCCATCCCAATTTAGTCGTTATGCCAATTCCCCCCTCCCCTTCCTGGTCGTTGCGCGTATTTGCCCCCTACTTGCCGGTCTAGGGAGCCCTGAAGTCTATCACATGCTTCCTCCGATACATAGGAGACAGCCAGCAGCCTCTTTTCACCTGGCAGCGAGGACTCTCATTGGGTGAGTGTAATGCGTGGGAGGGCACACTACCTCACCCAGATCCCTTCCTCGCTGTGCAGGCACCCTGACCGACCTGTAGGAGTCGCTGTTTACAACGACCAGATTACCACCCACCGGCTTCCCTTGCGCTGACACTGCCAATTGTGTCAGTATGACGACCGGCCCAAGCCGGAGGCACCGCTGACAGCTGGATTCGATACCAGTGTCTCTGCGGTGGTAGACAGATGCTTAGTCCACTGCGCTACCCGTATCTTTATTTTGAGTACAGATTTTGACTTATGATTTTTTATTTATTCCACTCCTATCTGACAATCAAACCATAAACAAAGAGGCCTATTAACACTTTCAGTGCCGGCCATTAACATGGTAAACATGGTTAAATGCCAGCACCCACTTCAATGATAGCGTTGTGAACGCATAATCTCTGTCTTAAATTATGGCCTAATCTGTGTCTAATCTGCCTGTCGTTTATCAATGACTTGTTTGCAGTCAACATTGTCGAAACGGATTGTTTTTTAATCGGTTCATTTCCGTTTTATAGCATTTTGAAAAGCCCTCGTTTTTCAGGAAAATATATAGATTCTGTGATAAAAGGCATTTACTGGAATATTCTGGAATACACAAACACGTTGTCATTTTTCGGCCTATTTATGAATCGTTTTCAAATAAACGCTAGATTATCGATAGTATATGTGTACTTATGCACGCTATAGAGGCGGGCTGAAAAATCGATTCTCTCATTTCCTCATCAGCGATCACAGCCACACACACACACGCATAGGGCAAACGCTTATATATAGGTGAAAATAGCTCTGATTATCCTAAGACTGGTAAAATAAATTCCTTACCTGAGATCAGATGTTATCCAAAAAGATTATTCTAATTCCTGATCGCCATTCCAAATATCGATCACACTTATTGATTACAGTGTTGGGTACTGTAAATACATAATCCACGCGTTTTCCGGGCCGGCAAGCACAATGGATTCTTCAGTTGGCTTGAGGGAAAAGTAAAATGAGGAAACTGGCCACCCCCCCTTCGTCAGTGTAAAGTAATGGGGTGCAGTTACACAGGGAGAGACGATAGGGGGCGGTATCTTCCCAATTGAGCTCAGAGAGACTCTGCAGCACTAACCCGAGGCTCGATTGATGAAATATGAATTCAAATCGCCAATAAAAAAATAAAAAATAACAAACGCTAAATAGCGTCGGGGGCACTCAAAGGTCGGCATGAACTAACGACAAAACGTGTCCGTGGCACTGAATGTGTTAAGATGTTAGATCCTAATATAGAAAATGATGGGATTTAATGATCTACACCTATGTCTTTTTTATGTGATTTAATGTTGATTTATGTCTGCACTTTATGCCAATGAATTTTCTACTGCTGTGAAGCACTTTGAGCTGCAATTCTTGCCGGAATAAAGTTTATTATTATCATTATTATCTCTATATTATTCAACGTGTGATTAGGAGTAATGTTTTTGTGTATGCCGCGTAGAGAAACATGTATGTGTTTCACACAAGTGGGTCCCGACACTTACGGTAGTTTGAAAACCATAGAAGAATTATTCAACGATATATTTCAGCGATATTTAAACTCGCTCAGCTGAACAAATACTCAGAAAGGTGCCTGGAGCCTGAGGAGAAATCTCCTAGTCTCACAGACCTGGGAATAGACTCCTAGTCTCAGAGACCTGGGAATAGACTCCCAGTCTCAGATACCTGGGAACAGACTCCTAGTCTCAGAGACCTGGGAATAGACTCCTAGTCTCAGAGACCTGGGAACAGACTCCTAGTCTCAGAGACCTGGGAATAGACTCCTAGTCTCAGTGACCTGGGAATAGACTCCTAGTCTCAGTGACCTGGGAATAGACTCCTAGTCTCAGTGACCTGGGAATAGACTCCTAGTCTCAGTGACCTGGGAATAGACTCCCAGTCTCAGTGACCTGGGAATAGACTCCCAGTCTCAGTGACCTGGGAATAGACTCCTAGTCTCA
>NW_028172307.1:42500-47500 GCF_963971535.1 Notolepis coatsorum
ACAGACTGTCGCTATTTTACAATGAACTATAATGAATTACGGGTCATACACAGAACACGCCAGTGTTGAAACTAATGCACAGAAGCTTATTTCCGCGTTGCAATAATAATATTCTACCACCGGGCGCCAGGTACGCACGGTCGGAGCTGTGCGTAAATATACGCACAAAGTCAAGCACACGTTCAAATTGATAAGTCCCACACTTTGCTTAGAAATGATCGTACGCGGGCAGTCAGGTGGCGTAGCGGAGATTGTGCTCGTCACAAATGCAAGAGGCTGCGGTCTCGACTCCCGGAGAGTCAGCATTGCCTTGGCTCGGGCTGATCGCTATACTAACTCGTTTGGCTGAGTTAGGGGGAGGGGAGCCGTGGGTGGGTCCTGGACGTTGTGGACAGCGACCCCTACAGTTCGGTCGGGGCGCCTGCTCAGCGAGGGTAGGATCTGGAGAGAGGTAGTGCGACCTTCCACACGTTACACTCTCCCGGTGAGAATCTGCGCGGCCAGGCTGGCTGCCGGCTGGCTGCACATGCGTCGGAGGAAAGCATGTGACAGTCTCCGGCCTCTCAGACCAACAGTAGGGGAAAGTGCGCAACAACCAGGAAGGGGGTTGGGAATTGGCATAACGACTAACAGTGGGATGGGAGAAAAATCGGAAAAAGAAGGAGGGGGGAAAAGATAATCAAAAAAATTTAAATAAAAAATAAAAAAATTATCGTACGCACGGGTTATGCACATATCTGTGCTTACGCACCATTGATAAATGAGGGCCCGGACCTCTACTGGTGAGGATCATTTAGATCCCAGGACCTCTGCTGGTGAGGATCATTTAGATCCCAGGACCTCTACTGGTGAGGATCATTTAGATCCCAGGACCTCTACTGGTGAGGATCATTTAGATCCCAGGACCTCTACTGGTGAGGATCATTTAGATCCCAGGACCTCTACTGGATATTTTTATTTTATTTTTATAAAACGGGCTGCTCTTTCAGGGCCGTGTTCATCCTGTTCTAGCTAGGCCACGCTTTAAAGATAGGGATGCGTCACCTTGTTTGTAGAGCTATATCTATATTCTATATTATAGCTATGGATACAATACTATGGTCATTTGACAGTAAATATCTTCTGTCCAATCAATCAATCAATCAATCAATCAATCAATCAATCAAATTTATTTGTATAGCACGTTTAAACATGACGCTTGTCAACCAAAGTGCTTCACATAGCTAAGCTAAGTACAAAGAAAAGTATAAAATAAACAGAAAAATAAAATAAAATCAACGGATAGACAAAGGAAAAACAGAACAACACGTCAACAAGTACGGCAAGAGTCAAAGTGAGTCAGGGAAGGCCAGGCGATATAGGTGGGTTTTGAGTTTTGATTTAAAAGACTCGATGGAGGGGGCAGATTTAATGGACATGGGGATGCTGTTCCAGAGGTCAGGGGCTGCGACCGCAAAAGCACGTCCCCCCCTAGACTTGAAGTTAGACCTACAGGTGGTTAGGAGACCCTTATCAGCCGATCTGAGGGCCATGGCGTTGGTATAGGGGGTGAGGAGGTCTGCTACGTAAGCAGGGGCTTTACCATTTAGGGCTTTATAAACCATTAAGAGGACCTTGAAGTCTATTCTAAAGCGCACCGGGAGCCAGTGGAGGGAGGCAAGTACAGGGTTGATGTGAGCTCTCTTCCGGGTACCTGTGAGCAGTCTAGCAGTCAAGATGCAAAAAAGAATAAATGTTTTCATGAATATGTTCGCACGTTATCCCGTGGTGAATATAAGTATAGTTTCGGAGTGATCCGGGCTAATTCCTGGGAAGCTGAGTTATAGGGCGCAACGTGAATTCTACTAAAAGCGTTGGCGTTTCATCCCTACCATTCTGGTATTTCAAAATCAAATGTATATAATAGGTATTGTGTTTCATCATGAATGCATGAAATGGGGGGGGGGGGTCGTTTCTGATGCTTTGATTGCCAGTAACAGCATTCGTTGTGAACACTACAGACGATGATCAGCTGGATCGGAATGAAAACATTGTACGATCAAGCTGGAATTGACATCAGATTCAGTTCTTACCTTTGACCGGGGCTATTCCAAAAAGAATATTCCAATTGTTTGATCGCCATCTGAAGTCCATCTGAAGTCCATCAGGGCCCTATTCCCCGTACCTGGTTCAACTAAGTCGATCAAAAGTCTCATTAGCCAGATTCAATTAACCTGATGTTTGAAACCAGGCTTTCCCTGTTCCTCGAACGCTGATTCACTCTCGTTAATTCTAACCAGACTTGATACTCAGGATAATTGCACTACCAAAACAGTTAACCCTTTCACTGCGACAATAAACAAAAGGTTAACCCTTTCACTCGTTTTGGATTATTTGGCCACCAAAACAACTATCAAAACGTACACGGACCGCGGTCTCACGTTGACTGACTTGTGTTGTCGCGCTGTGTGCAGACACTGGATGAACCCGCCCACCTCTACCTTTGATTGGCTTACCATGGCATTTTACTCAACCTCAGCCAATCGCGCGCTGAGGTTGGCTGAGAAGGACTAACCTCGTTCCCAGCTTTATAGAATGCCTCTCGGCGCAGAGATCTTTCTGATGAAGCCAGAGTCACGCAATTGTTTATTGGTTTGTCATGACAAACCAATTACATAATCCAACATATGTGTAAAGAAACAACATATTCCATTCGTTACGGTACTACTCTGCTGACATAGTGCTGCACTTCCTGGTTTAATAGCACAGTCTACAGGTGCTCAGAGTCAGAGATATATATATCTGTATGTCATACATGTCTTAAATGTCATGATTAGATTTGTACATAAGCCAACATATGTGTAAAGAAATGGGGGGGGGGGTTGGGAGTGGGGGAGGAAATGTCTTTTGGGATGTCTTTTGTGGTGTCTTTTGTGGTGTCTGTAATAGTACAAGTTGGTTTTTATCTTCTGTATTTATTATTTGTATTATTGCTAAATGTCGTTATTGTTGCTATTATTATTGTTGTGGTACTGTGTGGTCTTGTTATTATTATTACTGTATTGTGTTGCCTTGTTTTATGTTTAAAGGATAACTCCACTATTTTGGGAAATTAGCTTATTTAACATCTTCCCTGGAGTTAGACAAGAAGATGCATACCTTTTTTGTCTCTGTGCGTGCATTTTAGCTTTGGGAATAGATGCTCCGTTAGCATAGCTTAGCTTCATCACTGGAAGTGAGGCAGGACAGTAGCCTTACAGTGCCTTACAGTGTATTGCAAGGTCTGACATTGACCAAACTTGATATGCATGACCTTGGTGGGCTCTAGGTCAACTCCTGAAAAGGGGGTCAATGTCAGACTTTGCAATCAAAAGTTAGGGGGCTAATAACCCTTGCCATAATTTCAGTGCGCCCCTAACTTTTGATTGCAAGGTCTGACATTGACCCCCTTTTCAGGAGTTGACCTAGAGCCCACCAAGGTCATGCATATCAAGTTTGGTCAATGTCAGACCTTGCAATACACTGTAAGGCACTGTAAGGCTACTGTCCTGCCTCACTTCCAGTGATGAAGCTAAGCTATGCTAACAGAGCATCTATTCCCAAAGCTAAAATGCACGCACAGAGACAAAAAAGGTATGCATCTTCTTGTCTAACTCCAGGGAAGATGTTAAATAAGCTAATTTCCCAAAATAGTGGAGTTATCCTTTAAAATGGGAAAATTAAAGAATATTTTAATAATAATAAAAAAAAAAACTGTAGAAGCAGGTTGCTTGGTTTCCACAGTGGCTTCTTTGCTGTGCAGAGGTCAGTGATGATGACAGTTTTCCTGTTGAATTTATAATTTATTAGATTAGATTCAAACGTATTGTCATTATACAGCACAAGTACAGTACAACAAAAATGTGTTTCGTATCAAATAGAGAGTGCAAATGCAGCAGTAAAGTGCAACAGCCATACAATGTACAGGTGATTAAACTGTACTAAACCAAAAATGTGTACTACTGCGTGTACTGCTAATCAGATGTATGTACAGAGTTGTAGTAGAACACTAGCAACCCTGCTAATGTTGGCATATTTACAGTTTTTTATATGTATTCATTTATAAATGTATAACTGATTGATATGCACTGTCCCTGATCAAATAAACGGAGTAAACTAAACTAAACTAGTATAATATGTACAGTGATACAGGTATAAGGACAGTGTGGTAGTAGTCATATACTGTACTGGCCAGCAGCATAACCAGTAAGAGTAGGTAAGGGATATGTACAGATATAGACATAGTCATGCCTATGTGCAGGTAAGAACAGACTGGTGTGATGTATGCAGTGAGAATAAATACATACATGTTTACAATACATATATATATGGTTTATACAGAATTATTGTACATGCTATGATACAGACATATAGGTTATTATATGCAAGCGTATACAAGCAACACACCCTACATACATAATACACTACAAAAAGGTCACTTTAGAAACTACTGTATACACTTTTGCAATATTCCGAACCCACTGTATATTTGTATATTATTGTATGTTATTACTTATTATTACCTTTCACTTCTTACGTTTAGCATTGTATTTTATTCTTATGACTTTTTTAATCACGTCTATTTTTTATTTTATTATTTGTATTTTTGGCACAATTTAGGCGGGCATGGCCACTTACATTTCACTACATGTCTTCTGTATGTATGTGACAAATAAAACTCTTGAATCTTGAAAAAGTATATAGAGGGGTTATGCAGGTATATTCAGACAAATATGGATATATATATATATGTGTAAATATAAATACACAAATGTAAGTATGCAGTATATATATACAACACTGTTGTACATGCTATCATACAGAGTATATGGGTAGAGAGCAGTAGGTAGGTATACATTGAGTCGTACAGTATAGGTACGGCAATACAGTCACTATTTTCATGTTTGAGTGTGGGGTGACCACATGGGTCCAGTGTTGCCTATCAAAGGACCCATTGGCCCACTACAACGGGCCCAGTGCCT
>NW_028172307.1:62500-63914 GCF_963971535.1 Notolepis coatsorum
TTATGTATATGTTGAAGAGGGTTGGACTCAAACTGCACCCCTGTCTAACCCCACGACGTTGAGGAAAGAAGTGTTTTTTCCTCAATCCTCACAGCACATGTGTTGTTGGTGTACATTGACTTTATGAGGTCGTAGGTTTTCCCTCCAATGCCACTATCTAACAGTTTATACAACAGATCCTCGTGCCAAATTGAGTCAAATGCTTTTTGGAAGTCAACGAAACAGGAGTATATTTTGCTTTTATTTTTATTTATTTGGTTGTCGATTAGGGTGCTGAGGGTGAGAATGTGGTCTGTTGTACTGTGATTTGGTAGGAAGCCAATCTGTGATGTGCTCAAGGTATTGTTGTTTGTGAGGAAATGTATGAGTCTGTGGTTAATGATCATACAGAGGATTTCCCCAAGGTTGCTGTTGACACAGATCCCACGGTAATTGTTTGGGTCAGATTTGTCTCTCTTTTTGTGAAGCGGTGTTATGAGTCCTTGGTTCCAAATATTGGGGAAGATCCCGGAGCTAAGGACAATGTTAAGGAGTTTTAGTATAGCCAATTGGAATATGTCTGTGAATATGATCATTTCATTTAGGATACCATCCGCTCTGCAGGCCTTCTTGGTTTTAAGTGATTTTATTTTGTCCTGTAGTTCTTGTAGTGTAATTGGGAGTCTAGCGGGTTCTGGTAGTCTTTTATGGTTGACTCCAGGCTTTGTAGTTTATCTTGTATGTGTTTTTGCTGTTCATTATTTTGTATTGGGCTAAAGAGATTGGAGAAGTGGTTTACCCATACATCTCCATTTTGAATGGGTAACTCCTCGTGGTGTTGTTTGTTTAGTTTGTTCCAGTTTTCCCAGAAGTTGTTTGTTTTTATGGATTCCTCTATCTTGTAGCTGGTTTCTAACATGTTGGTCCCTTTTTTTTCTGACTGTGTTTTTGTAGTGTTTCAGTGTTTCACTGTATTTGCGACGTGTGTTCTGGTTGTCTGAGTCTCTGTGTTTTTGGTTTGATAGGTTCCTTAATTTCTTCCTGAGATTTTTACAATCATCATCATACCATTTGTCATGCATATTTTTTTTTCTCGCTTTCATATTTGAGGCCTTTAGGTTGGATAAGGAAGCTGTAATGTTGAATATGTTATTGAGGTTTTCTACCGCCCCGTTTACGCTTTTGCTGTTGTGTTGGAATTTTTTTTCCTGGAATTGGTCTAATTTGGATTGGACTTTTTGTAGCTTGATAGCGGATTGGAATGCTTCCATACTACTTTCTTTCCATTTGTAGTGTTTTTTAATAGTGTGTAGTTTGTTTTGTTTAGGTATTTCCTGATTGGGTGTTGATCTATTCAGGTAGACAGTGGTTTTGTTGTGGTCTGACAGGGGTGTTTGCTGGCTGACTGTGAACGCTCTGAGAGACTCTAGGCTGA
>NW_028172307.1:71614-84415 GCF_963971535.1 Notolepis coatsorum
GATTTATACCGCCCAAATTAAGAATTCCAATATGCTATTCCCATGGCCAAGGAAAGATGAGCTACTCTCTCCCAGAAACCAGAGAAGTAAGACTCAAACGTGTGATGTCATCAGGTGGTAGGGAGCCTTTCTTTTTTTTATATCCAAATGAGCTTTGTTCTATTGTGGCGGTCTCAGTTCCGGAACAGAAAACGTATCCATATATTCAGAACATTCCCCTGGGTGTCTCTCAGTGTCATCTCTACCATCTTTCCCTATCCATTGTCTATGGAGCAGATTCACTTTGATGATATCACAAATGTGAGTTTTAGCACTCTAGAGTGTTCACTAATATTTTGGGGGGAAATTAAAATAGGCGCGGCCGGGTAGCGCAGCGGACTAAGCGTCTGTCTACCACCGCAGAGACACTGGTATCGAATCCAGCTGTCAGCGGTACCTCCGGCTTGGCCGGTCATCATACTGACACAATTGCCGGTGGGTGGTAATCTGGTCGTTGTAAACAGCGACTCCTACAGGTCGGTCAGGGCGCCTGCTCAGCGAGGAAGGGAGCTGGGTGAGGTAGTGTACCCTCCCACGCGTTACACTCACCCAATGAGAGTCCTCGCTGTCAGGTGAAAAGAGGCTGCTGGCTGTCTCCTATAATATAATAATAATAATAATGCAGGACCTGTTGCAGAGGTCTTTATTCGGCATACAACGACACTCAATGTTTTAGCGGTACACACAGCGGTTAGTTTTTTTAGCACACACACCGGAACACACACGCATGCATTGTCTCTTTAGAATCGCCGATGCGATTCGTCTCTGCGATTAACCCATCCCGTCGTCCTTCCCCCCCAAGGGCAGCCGGGAGCAGACAGGCGTCAACGTGAGCTGCGCCAGGGGACCAATCCAAGTGCTCCTGTCCGTCTTCGTCAAGGACGCCACAGCGTTAGCAATCTGTTGTTGTGCATGTTTTTCCATTGGGTTTATCTTATCGGGGGGGAAACCCTTGCGAGCACGGGGAGAACATGCAAACTCCACACAGAAAGGCCTGGGAGATACCCCACCTGGGTACCTGGCATCATGGAAACCTGGTCCCCAAGCGGGAATCGAACCCTGGACCTTCTTGCTGTGAGGCGACAGTGTTAACCACTACACCACCGTGCCGCCTATTTATCGGTGGAAGCATGTGATAGACTTCAGGGCTCCCTAGACCGGCAAGTAGGGGTAGTTTTACAAAGCTGCGATCATTACCAAAAGCATATTTTAGGTTCGGTATCGGATCAATAAAATTTTAGGTTCTGTAAAATAGACCTACAGTAAAATAGACCTTACCTTTGTCAGAAGGTACGCCAAAATGAATAATCCAGTAGTTCCATCGCGATCGCCATTACTGGTGTCATATTGGGCCTGGCTATAATACGGGAAACAATAGGTTTCAGGCGAGCAAATAGCTGTGTGCTGCTTCACTTTGAGGGGGAGGGGATTCCTGCAGCCGGAGGCACTTCTCCACTGAGAGACAACTGAGAGACCCAGTTCAAAAGGTAGGCGATACTGCCACCTGTCGGGATTCGATCGTCATTGCAATTATAACATAGGCAGCGGTGCCAGGGAGACACAGGCAGGAGTGTTTAGAATGGGAAAATGGAAAAATGAAAAATAAACGAGATATCTAGTATTTTGGTGCTCAACGCTTGGATTTGAAACACGAGAAATCTCGTGTTTGGCGCAGAATGAGTTAAGAACCAGCCAGTCATGAGAACAGGACGAGGTAGCTTACCATAATGATGTAGTATAAGGAGGTAGCTTACCATAATGATGTAGTATAAGGAGGTAGCTTACCATAATGATGTAGTATAAGGAGGTAGCTTGCCAATAATGATGTAGTATAAGGAGGTAGCTTACCAATAATGATGTAGTATAAGGAGGTAGCTTACCATAATGATGTAGTATAAGGAGGTAGCTTACCATAATGATGTAGTATAAGGAGGTAGCTTACCATAATGATGTAGTATAAGGAGGTAGCTTACCATAATGATGTAGTATAAGGAGGTAGCTTACCATAATGATGTAGTATAAGGAGGTAGCTTACCATAATGATGTAGTATAAGGAGGTAGCTTACCATAATGATGTAGTATAAGGAGGTAGCTTACCATAATGATGTAGTATAAGGAGGTAGCATATCAATAATGATGTAGTATAAGGAGGTAGCATATCAATAATGATGTAGTATAAGGAGGTAGCTTACCAATTATGATGTAGTATAAGGAGGTAGCTTACCATAATGATGTAGTATAAGGAGGTAGCATATCAATAATGATGTAGTATAAGGAGGTAGCATATCAATAATGATGTAGTATAAGGAGGTAGCTTACCAATTATGATGTAGTATAAGGAGGTAGCTTACCATAATGATGTAGTATAAGGAGGTAGCATATCAATAATGATGTAGTATAAGGAGGTAGCTTACCAATAATGATGTAGTATAAGGAGGTAGCTTACCATAATGATGTAGTATAAGGAGGTAGCATATCAATAATGATGTAGTATAAGGAGGTAGCTTACCAATAATGATGTAGTATAAGGAGGTAGCTTACCATAATGATGTAGTATAAGGAGGTAGCATATCAATAATGATGTAGTATAAGGAGGTAGCTTACCAATAATGATGTAGTATAAGGAGGTAGCTTACCAATAATGATGTAGTATAAGGAGGTAGCTTACCAATAATGATGTAGTATAAGGAGGTAGCTTCCAATAATGATGTAGTATAAGGAGGCAGCTTACCAATAAGGATGTAGTATAAGGAGGTAGCTTAGCAATAATGATGTAGTATAAGGAGGTAGCTTAGCAATAATGATGTAGTATAAGGCGGTAGCTTACCAATAATGATGTAGTATAAGGAGGTAGCTTACCAATAATGATGTAGTATATGGAGGTAGCTTACGATAATGATGTAGGAGGTACCTTATCAATAATGATGTAGTATAAGGAGGTAGCTTACCAATAATGATGTAGTATAAGGAGGTAGCTTCCAATAATGATGTAGTATAAGGAGGTAGCTTAGCAATAATGATGTAGTATAAGGAGGTAGATTACCAATAATGATGTAGTAAGGAGGTAGCTTGCCAATAATGATGTAGTATAAGGAGGTAGCTTACCAATAATGATGTAGTATAAGGAGGTAGCTTACCAATTATGATGTAGTATAAGGAGGTAGCTTACCAATAATGATGTAGTATAAGGAGGTAGCTTACCAATAATGATGTAGTATAAGGAGGTAGCTTACCAATAATGATGTAGTATAAGGAGGTAGCTTACCAATAATGATGTAGTATAAGGAGGTAGCTTACCAATAATGATGTAGTATAAGGAGGTAGCTTACCAATTATGATGTAGTATAAGGAGGTAGCTTACCAATAATGATGTAGTATAAGGAGGTTGCTTACCAATAATGATGTAGTATAAGGAGGTAGCGTACCAATAATGATGTAGTATAAGGAGGTAGCGTACCAATAATGATGTAGTATAAGGAGGTAGCGTACCAATAATGATGTAGTATAAGGACGTAGCTTAGCAATAATGATGTAGTATAAGGAGGTAGCTTACCAATAATGATGTAGTATAAGGAGGTAGCTTAGCAATAATGATGTAGTATAAGGAGGTAGCTTACCAATAATGATGTAGTATAAGGAGGTAGCTTAGCAATAATGATGTAGTATAAGGAGGTAGCTTACCAAAACTAGATAAGTCCAAAGATATGCCTGCTCTCCACCCTTGTCCGCTTACCATGGAACTAAGTAGCACCTACACATGTACTCATCCTAGCATCATGGGACGATGGATAATTACAATTGTCACCTTTGAGCTCATGGCGTGCCCTTGTGTTGGCATGCACATGAGAAAAGAATATAGGTTATATAGGTCGCTCATTAGTGCCACATTTATATTGAGAGGTCAAAAGTGTCATTTGGATCATCATTAATAGAGCAGAGAGCCTCAAGGCTAATAAATGTAGAGTAAGTCACCTCAGTCAGCCATCCAATGGGAAATAGGGGTATGGTGCGTGCTCAGACTGCACTGCTGGAGTGTTGGGATGGAAATGCGGCCAAATTGTAATTGTGAATGTACACGGCCATTTGAAATGGTACATTTAACGCTTCTATCCAAATCACTCAAAAAAATGTTGGTTGCTCACATTTAGCCCGTTCACTCACACATTCACACACTGAGGGCAGGGGCGACCATGCAAGGTGCCAACCTGCTCATTGGGAGCGAGGACACTTCGACACGCTGCCCGGGGGGACCGGGAATCGCACGGGGAACCGCTCTACCTCCTGAGGCACCATCGCTGTCATGTGTGTCATACTCCCAACGTTTGTACATGATACGACACTGTCTTTAGTGACATCTCCTTGATTTTATCCTCCTTAATAATAAATTCAATTTGTACCGCACTTTACATTTGTAAAAATCTCAAAGTGCTACAGTAGATAAAGACAAAAAGTTAAATGAATAAAACAATTAAAATGAATAAAACAACCAATGAAATGGAAGAACATACAAATAAAATAGATTAAAAAAATGAAGAAAAAAAAATGAAAAAAATGAATAGAAGTACAAATAAAAGTTAAAGAAAGATTCCGGCAAAAGCCTTGTTAAAAATAAATGTTTTTAGGCCCCTTTTAAAAGCCTCTACGGATTGTGGTGCTCTCAGGTGGATGGGGAGAGCGTTCCACAGGCTGGGTGCGGCAGAGCAGAAGGCTCGATCGCCCATGGTGTGCAGCTTAGTCCTGGGGGCTTTGAGGAGGTAGGCTGTGCCGGAGCGGATGGAGCGTGAGGAGGACTGGGGGGTGACACAGTGCAACACGGCCGACCCAGGTTCAACTCCCGCACCCGGTGATCTTTGCCGAATGTCTTCCCCGATCTATCTCCCATTCCCATTCCAGTCTCTCTACCGGACTGCCCGGTAGCAAAAATCAATAAAAACCTACAAAAACATAACAGAAATCTACTTTTAAATGTACTTAAGTACTAAAAAGTATTTTCTTTTTTAAATCTGGTGTTTAGACAGATACCCGCTTTCTAGTCTTGCACAAGGACCAATCAGTATGGGTATGGGCGGGTTCATTTTCCATTGATGGGGATTTGATTGGCTGTTTTTAAATAAAGTGCGGCCACAGGATTAATAACGTTAGTTCTGCCAGATAAACAAATATACTAATAAAAATTGTTGGACCTGCGAGATTTGTACTTTGTACTTTGTAGGTCTGCATTTTAAATGTAAGGAGTAAAAAGTATGTTTTTTTCCCTCTGAAATGTAATTGAGTAAAAGTACAAGTATACAAACCTAATAATACTTGAGTAAAGTACAAATCCCCCAAAACGGTAGGGAAGAACCGGGGACGTTGTCAGACTTTTTACTCTAGTGTGAATTGCTCATAATCAAAACATCTTTCAATAGTCATTCCTACATTAAATTGAAGCTTAAGATGTTGGCTTGAAATGTGTATCCCTCTCATTTTCCAACGTATTGTAACAAAGAGTTAATCACCTATCAAAGACACTCTGACACATTGTGACAACCAACCCCATCATGGGGATGGTTGTCACACACTATGGGGTTGGTTGTCACCATGTGTTTTAATTGGAAAATCTTAAAAAGAAGACAAGAAGGCAGAACTAAATTAGAAAGTTTAATTGCATTGACAAGTTGACAAATACATAACTTAATGCATCTTAACATGAACATAAACAGGAAACACATCTTTAGGCCATCCTATATAACAAAATAAGAACACAATAAATCGGCCTAACAATAATAGCCTACACAACATGAATGAATGAATGAATGAAAACTTTATTTAACAGATTGCAGAATGGGGACAATACAGTACGGCTCAATACACACAATTGTTAAGGGGGTGCAGACTGTTTACATCAGGGTCCCGCATTTTAAATTCATAGTTGTAACATGTGACAACCAACCCCAAATAAAATGTGACGACCAACCCCAACTGGAATGTCTTGATAGCATCAAGGCTAACAGCCATCTAACAACTAGTTAGCTAGCTAACAACAATCTAAACTATAGCTATCCCTTCACACTTTTTAAGGGTAATAATTGTTTCATTATAAACCAATTGTGTAAAAGCCTAGAAGAAAAATACTGAGGAGCGGAATATTTACAAATGGACTTGAAAAACACAAAAAGTCGTCTCACCTCAAATTCAGCTGTTTCACTCCAAATATGACAATGTAGGTGAACTCTGACCCCAATTCTGGACATTTAACCTGTTAATCTGTAGACCGTTTTCGCCTAAAGGTAAATGGAAGATTGCTCCACTTCTGCAAGGTCAATTAGCATGTTCTTGGTATCTAGGAACATCTAGGGACCTGGGGGTATGTATTTCCAGTGTCAGGAATATTGTGTCTGTTACTAGGCTGAGTAAATTGTAATGAATAAATTAATTATGATTAATGATGATTTATGATTTTCATGATGATGATAATAAAAAATTGAAAAAATAATCTGAAAAATGCTCACTGAGCTCATTCACCACCTTATTGAGATCATGTGTACAAAAAATCTAAGCAAATTAACCGCGGGAAGATGATTAAACAGAAGGATTTGTAGATACAGTAATTAATGATAATCGACTTTAATTATAAATTCATATTTGACCTTGAACTTGACCTTGACCTTATTATGGCCAAATCATACATCTATGGATAGGGAAAATGCTCCTCTTTCCAATGGCAGGGTTGAATCTGGACTTAGTCATTTCTTGCGGTTTTTACGATAATTAGCATTTTCCAATAAATTTGTATTTCCGATAAAACATATAAAACATCTGTAAAAATGAAAATATACAATTTGACTACCGTTTTTGATAGGGTTATGGTATTTACTCTTGGCTACAATATTTTTTTGAAAAACATTAACCTCTTAACATCCAAGGGCCCACATGTGGACGATTCTTTGCCGACCTCTAGTGGCTCGGGTGTGCATTTATTTTAATACAATATATACGTACAATTAAAGCCATATTTGTTGCCTGTCGATTTCCCTTTCAGGTGACAAAATACGTTCAGCGGTTCTCGAGTTACATGCCAATATGTGAGGTGTGCCCCAAAGTACGCAAAAGTACACATTACCACCCCCGACTCCCGGGGCTCTAGCTCCGTCAATCATTTGGCGATCTCGAAAATCTTTGCACAGGGTTGTAGCCAATGAGTGTGGCTTTCCAGTGATACCCGATGATATGATAATTGGGGATCTAATACGGTCTCTATTGTTAAAGGGAAAAAAAGTCCCCTATAGGGGGACCTTAAGGCTTAACAGGTTTTAAATACCAAAGTATGGGAGACAGGATCGTCTGGTGGTGAAATATAATGAATGTGACAACCTACCCTCTGGAACTCTCTCCCCCCCGAAATCCGCAACGCCCCAACCCTGGACACCTTCAAATCCGCTCTGAAAACACACCTCTTCACCAAGGCTTTCCCCATCAGTTAGTTTTAGATTAAATTAGGTCCATTATCCCCTACTTTCCCTCATCCCCTCTTCCCCCTCCCCCCCCTACTTTCCTTGCCCTATTTTTTGTCCTGATTGTAAAGCGACCTTGGGTTCTATGAAAGGCGCTATATAAATTTGATTTATTATTATTATTATTATTATTATTATTATTATTATTATTATTATTATTATTATTATTATTATTATTATTATTATTATTATTATTATTATTATTATTATTACCCGTGTGACAACGTCCCCCGTTCTCCCCTACTTAAGTATTGTAACAAAGTACAATTACTCAAGTACTTTACACCCTTGCAGGCCTTACAAATACATTTTATTTGACTAAAAGAGCCCACATCCTGGGTTCCCCTCAAGGCTAAGATCTTGGAGGCTCAGTCACCCAGTGGGAGCTGAGCACACGTATAGGCCACATGGTGGAGGGTCGTCGTGGCCCCAGGCCGAGAGCGTATAGCCTCAGCCTCGGTTCAACATGTGCATCATGTCCAATACCCCTCTGTCTCACAGGACATGACAGCTGTGACCGTTCTTCCACACAGCCTACATTTACCTAGATACCAGGAATGTAATCCTCTGCATTTAACCCATCCTTAACTATCATGCGCAGTAAGGCGGCAGCCACAGTTTCAGCGCCTGGGGACCCAACTCTACAGTAGTCCCTTGGTCAAGGGTGACGGGCGGGAGCCTGTACCTAGCATGTCTTTTATGTGGGAGGAAACCACAGGGCTCAGAGGAAACCCACAGGAACACGGTGAGAACGTGTGCACACTCCACACAGAGCCCCGCCAGGCCTGGGACCCCTGCTTGTTGTGGGGCGGCTCTGACCGCCGCGCCATCATGCAGCCCTTGGTTCGCCTCACCCAGCCTCATGGTTTATATAACGTGACTGAAGTGGCCGGCTGAAGTGTAAACAGGAGCCGCTATCAGTCCACACGATCTCAGCGGTAGGTTTTCATTACGATCTGCCCAGGGCTCCCGTTTTGTTCCCCTGCATTCGAAGTTACCCCTAGATGTAGCAAGGTCTTGTAATTTCTTTAGCCCACTCCCCACAGTTTGACCACATGAAGCCACTTATTTACATCCTTTAAAGAGATTAAGGATACAGCCTTTTTCACAAATCATTTCAATTCTATCTAAGCAAATGTTAGAGGCTCTAATCACTCTAATTCATTATTTACCTTACATTGTTAGTCTCTGCAATTTACATAAAGACACACAAGAAAACGGAATATATTGCTAATTACTTTGGAGGTTTCCAGGCAAGCTTCCGTGGCCATTTTCCTGAAACAACCATGGAAACCCTGCCTGGACTGAAAATGGATTTCTGTTATAGATTTATCCTTATTCTCTCTCCTCAGTGCTGTCTTCTTCTTCTTCTCTCTCCTCAGTGCTGTCTTCTTCTTCTTCTTCTTCTTCTTCTTCTTCTTCTTCTTCTTCTTCTTCTTCTTCTTCTTCTTCTTCTTCTTCTTCTTCTTCTTCTTCTTCTTCTTCTTCTTCTTCTTCTTCTTCTTCTTCTTCTTCTTCTTCTTCTTCTTCTTCTTCTTCTTCTTCTTCTTCTTCTTCTTCTTCTTCTTCTTCTTCTTCTTCTTCTTCTTCTTCTTCTTCTTCTTCTCTCTCCTCAGCGCTGTCTTCTTCTTCTTCTCTCTCCTCAGCGTTTTTTTAATAATTTTTTTACAATATAATATTATTATTATTATTTAAAAACATTTTCTACAAGTCTATTATTAATTTCAATATAGAATATTCGTTGACACCCCTACAAGTACAATTAGTTACTGCACACTACATCACCCCCGAGTGGAACATGGAAAGCCAAAACTTCCCCCCACTGTACCGAAAACCCATACCGAACCGTGACTTCAAAACCGAGGTACGTACCGAACCGTGAGTTCAAAACCGAGGTACGTACCGAACCGTGAGTTCAAAACCGAGGTACGTACCGAACCGTGAGTTCAAAACCGAGGTACGTACCGAACCGTGGTTTTTGTGTATACCGTTACACCCCTATACCATAGTGTCTTAAATACCTATATCACTGTACATATTAATACTACAACTCTGTACATACATCTGATTAACACTATTACTCAGTAGTACTCATTTATATATTCTATACCCAGTTTAATCATCTGTACATTGTATATTACTATTGCACTTTACTGTTACAGTTGCCAAACCTCTTTTCATTGTACTGTACAATGATGACAACACATTTTAATCGAATCTAATCTAATTCAATTGCAGACTATCTACACATTTTAATATTAGTGTGTCAGTTGACTGTAGGCACTGAAGTAGTATCACTTTCTGTTTACTATCAGTAGACTGTCAACATGGTAGTTTCAACATATTTTCAACAATTTATTTTCAATTTGTAAGGTGTGGTTATGGTTAACCGTCTGTACTGTGGTAGTGAAAGGGTTAACCTTCTGTAGTGTGGTTGTGAAAGGGTTAACCCTTCGGTAGTGTGGTAGTGAAAGGGTTAAGGTAGGGGTTTATAAACAACTTATAAAAACAACAATTTACTGACACACTATTGAGAGTCTACAATCGGCTATCAAACAAAAGGTGTTAACAAATGTTGTTTATTTACATACTTACTTACTTATTTACATATTATATTTAGTTTATTTGATAGGGACAGCACATGTTAATGAACATCAAGCACAAAAAAATACAAAATGTAAACATATTGACTTACTAAGGCGGATTCTCGTGGCCACTGTGTTTGTCGATGGGGTGGGAAGACGCAGAGTTGCCCGTTAACTTCATGTGAAAACATTGCTATAAAAATGTCACTCCAAGAATTGAAATAGTAACAACGGTCAGAACGCACTTCGTGTAATTACAGACCGTAGTTTTCATGAAATGTACGGGAGTGAATGAGTCATCTCATTGGAATGCGTTCATAACGAGTAAGTAAATAACACGTGGGAACCGTGACGTAAAGGATTTACACGTGTTATGTTTATCATTCTGATGCCTGTTATCTGGTCATCAGCTACAAAATCTAATTTAATAAAGTAGCAGGTTGCTCAGAATAAAGCGGCTCACGTGGCACTGGGCTGTTCATACAGGACAAGTATCGGTGTTTTATGCATGAACATCTGGCGATGGCTGATGGTTGAAAATAAAGTATCGATTAGTCTTCTAATGCTACTGCGGAACATTATCAGCACTGGTAAGCCGTCTAGCTTGGCTCATCAGTTAGAAATTACTTCTGAACATGGTAACATCAGAACAAAGACAGCACCAAAATCAAAATTTCTCAAACTCACTGACATATACAGGTCAATAGTACTCTAATGCTCTGCCGAAAAACATCTCATCCACAATACATAATAAAATTACTTTAAAAAAAAATATTAAGAGATATCTTGCAAACTTGTCAAGTATGTAACTGTTATCTGTATATATATTTTTATTTATTTAAAAATCTTTGACTTGAATGTTAGATTTTATAATGTGAATTATAATTTAATTTATTATAATTGTTGTATAATGCTGTATTGTATGTATCTGTGTGTATGAGAGAGGGATATGTGCATGTGTGTTTGTGCATAATGTGTGGTGTGGGGGGATTTTCTGTGTAGTTATCCTATAGGTTTAAGAGGCGGCGACGTGAAGGAGGCTAATTACTTACGTATTCATCTTAATAACAGGTTTCTATGTTATTTCATGCATGGCTGGAGTGTTTCACTGCTATAACTTTTGAAATCTATTTATTTCATAATTTACTATTCCAAGTATTCATTAACTTGATTAATTGGCTTTGATAGGAAAAAAAGAAGAAAAAAACGGATACGGACATTGATCAAACTGAAACACAACCAGTAGCCATTAACATTAAGGTTTAAGCTATAACCATAAGCCATGATAACTATAACCATATTAACACGATTTTCAGTATAAACTACTCAGCAAGATATTTACCACACTAAAAATAGCCACAAACGGTCACGGTATAAAAGAAAACACACAGACAAAAAGAAAACACATAGTATTCATGTTGACCAGCAGAGTTGTGCATCAGAGAGTGTGTGAATATAAATAGATGTGAAGGCGTCAGGAGAGAGGGCACTGGAGAGGAAGGGATTGAGAATGGAGCCATATGTTTGTGTGTCTATTGACGATGGAGAATACTGTTGTTTCTTTGTGAGTGTCGGATCACAGACCTCTATATAAACACCTAGTGAGAAGTGAATACACACAGAAGAACAAAGACAGCCGTCGTGAAGAGTGCTCCATCAAACTAGACAGCGCACTGCGCTCGCGCGCGCGCACGTGTGTGTGTGTGTGTGTGTGTGTGTGTGTGCGTGTGCCCATGTGTGAATGTGTCAGTGTTTGTGAGTGGACGTGCATGTGTGTGTGTGTGTGTGTGTGTGTGTGTGTGTGTGTGTGTGTGGGCCCATCTGTGAATGTGTCTGTGTGTGTAAATAAAACTGTTTTGTGTGCTGCGCGCGTGTGTGTGTGTTGTGTGTGTGTGTGTAGGTGTGTGTGTGTGTGTGTGCGTGTGGGTGTGTGTGTGTGTGTGTGTGGGTGTGCGTGTGGGTGTGTGTGGGTGTGTGTGTGGGTGTGTGTGGGTGTGTGTGTGTGTGTGTGTGTGTGTGTGTGTGTGTGTGTGGAAAACAAAACGGTAGTACCTACCATATTATACATTATACTCTGGGACATTCCCCTTAGATGTTCAGCCACATTTAGTGGCCCCTCTTAATTTTCATGTAGTCATCATTGTAGGGTTTATGAGAACCTTGTTTATATACATATACACACACACACACACACACACACACACACACACACACACACACACACACACACACACACACACACACACACACACACACACACACACACACACACACACACACACACACACACACACACACACACACACACACGGTATACACACACACAGACAGCTTGTACACACTGCACAGGAATGCAGCCAATGTATATCAGCTCCATATGTTTCCCGCCTGCAGCGCGGCGTTCAGTGCAGCACTTAAAGCGATCTGTAACGTTACACACTCTGCACCGGGCCACGCAGGCTGGCAAACGTCTGTTCTGTGGAACGTCCCAGAGCCCCTTCTCCAGAACCAGAACCCAATTACAGAGTGATGCAGAGGCCTGGGAACCGGACCGCGTCTATTCGTTTCCTAACGCATTTATGCTTCCGCGTTCGCGTTTTGCTAATCTGATTAGCCACTGCCGTTTCTGGTGCGATCTGATTGGCCACTGACGTTTATGGTCATGTGACATGTGCGCCCAATCG
>NW_028172307.1:84615-113361 GCF_963971535.1 Notolepis coatsorum
AGAGAGAGAGATCCACGGGGGAACAGAATAGATTGCATTAAAAACTCACCCTAACGCAGAATCAGGTCCAAGAAGAAGGAGACGACTGTGGAGCTGACAAAGTTCACCAGTCCCATGATATTGTGTATGACAGTGGCGGCCGCCACTGGGGGGCGCTAGGGCGCCGCCCCCCCTCAGGCCCTGCCTGGTTATATGAGAGAACAAGATTTTTTTTTTTGTTTTTTGTTTTATAGCCCTATAAATAATATAAACATGTTTAAAATGAATAATATTTACTAATTTTAAGTATGTTTGTGTTTCCAATGCACAATATAACGTTACTATATAAAATAAAAAATACTCGTTTTCCTGAACAGGAAGTGACTCACTTTTTTTTTATTTTTTTATTTTTTTGTATTCTCGGCCCGGGCTAGACGCGATAGCGCTCTGAGTGCGCGTCACTGTTCGATTACTGTATCCGTCGCAGCCAATCAGTGCATAACGCGTTGTGCGTTGAAATATGACTATTATGTTGGAATCCGGGCGCGATTTGAAGCGGTCTAGGCAGCAGCGTCAAGAATTTCTGTAGCTCTGATTGGCCGACGTCAGTTTTTTCCCATAGGAGCATTTCGCGGAGACGATCTTTGATTGGCCGAATCCACTTTCTATGTTCCGATTCTAGCTTATTCGGGAGAGAGTTGTGTTGTTGTGACTGAGATGCAGCTATTTAGAGCGTGACTGCAAGTTCTTTCGACGGTTAAGCTTAGGCACTCTTTCAAAGTTGGTTAAGGTTAGAGTTTGTCTTAGAGCATGGCGATAGAACGCCAGGTAGTTTGCAGTCTGTTCGACGCGGAAATGGACAAACTGTCTTGTTGTGGTGCTAACAGCTAACAAGCTATATGGCGGATGCAGTCTGGTGGACAGTGGACAGTGTTCTGGATATACATCATCAACAGCGGATTATACACTTTATCAAGCCCACCACGTTTCAATTAAACAAAGTGAGTTGGAGGGACATGCACAATGGACAATGCCATGGAGTGGATTATACTTTATCAAGCCTGCTGCCTGCTCTGCTGTCAATTTAACAACAACAAGCTGGTGAGTCGCGATCTTTTTTCTCTCTCCTCTCTCTCTCTCTCTCTCTCTCTCTCTCTCTCTCTCTCTCTCTCTCTCTCTCTCTCTCTCTCTCTTCTCTCTCTCTCTCTCTCTCTCCCTCTCTCTCCTCTCTCTCTCTCTCTCTCTCTCTCTCTCTCTCTCTCTCTCTCTCTCTCTCTCTCTCTCTCTCTCTCTCTCTCTCTCTCTCTCTCTCTCTACAACTACAAACGCAAAACCGCTTCACCAGCAGCGCCTTGTTGAAACTGAGATATTCTGTGAAAATACAGAAAACAGCTGTGTCATTTCCTGGTTGTTGTCGTTGATTGAACTGTGACCCGCCAGTAGGGGGAGATTGGCTAACATTAACCTTGAGTGAGTGAGTGAGTGAGTGAGTGAGTGAGTGAGTGAGTGAGTGAGTGAGTGAGTGAGTGAGTGAGTGAGTGATATGAGGTGCTTTGCGTCCAATAATAACTGCCTCACGTTTATGGTTTCCTGTAGAATACTTTGCAAACTCTTTGCTATTAGAGGCATGCTTTTTAAATAAGGTATGTAGTAGTCGTAGTAGTAAAAGTAGTAGTAGTAGTAGTAGTAGTAGTTGTTGTTGTTGTTGTTGTTAATATTATTATTATCAGTAGTAGTAGTAGTAAAAAAGGTGCTATAGAAACAAAAAAAAGTATTGCTTTTCCTGCAAAGAAATTATTGAAAATGCATGTTCCCCTCCCTACTTCCCATTCCCCCACGTGGAATGCACCTGATTGGATTAACACTTTCAGTGCCTTTGATTAACGTTGATTAATGTCCTTGGATGCCAGCATCCACTTCAATGATAGCGTTAAAAACGCATAATCTATGTTTTAAATTGTGTCTAATCTGCCCGTCGCTTATCAATGACTTGTTTGCGGTCAACATTGTCGAAACGGATTGTTTTTTAATCGGTTTATTTCCGTTTTTATAGCATTTCGAAAAGCTATTGTTTTCTCGAGAATTTCCGGAAAATATAAAGATTCCGTCATAAACGGCATTTACTGGAATATTCTCGAATACACTAGACATGTTGTCATTTGTCGGCTTATGAATCGTTTTCAAATAAACGCTAGATTATCGATAGTATATGTGTACTTCGATTACCTCATTTCCTCAACATCACACACACACACACACACACATATACACATACGGGACACGTTGATATCTCAGTGAAAATGGCTCTGATTATCCTAAAACTGGTAACATAGACTCCTTACCTTACAACAGATGTTCTCCAAAAAGATTATTCCAATTCCTGATCGCCATTCCAAATATCGATCGTGTTTATTGATTGATTATTGGCTGCTGTAAATATATATTCCAGGCTGCTTTCCGTCTCGCTATCACTTCCCTCTTCATCAGACGGTTGATGGGTGGGGGGGGAGCCTACTGGCCAGCATAGTGGAGCCAGTAGGCTCCCCCCCCACCCATCGACCTGTGTAATCGAATGGGCTGCAGTTACACAGGGATAGATGATAGGGGGCGGTATTTTCCCATCGGAGCTCCTAGAGGGGCTGCTGTATACGGTTGATGAAATATGAATTCAGATCGCTAATAAAAATAAAAAAAGATAATTAGCGTTGTCGGCATTCAACGGGCGGGGCGAAATAACGACATAACACGTTGCCGGCATCCAAAGTGTTAACATGCTGCTAGTTAACCCTTTCACTGCCACACAACAGAAGGTCAACCCTTTACTATCACACAACCGACGGCAGTGAAAGGGTTAACCTTCTGTGAATTGTCACAGTGAAAGGGTTAACCGTGTTGGTAGTTTGGCAGTGAAAGGGTTACCGGTGACTACAGTATGGTACATCACACAATTGATAATTGCAGTACATAATTATGGTGAACTTTGTTTGGACATTTTATCTTACAGCCAAAAAGCAGCAGGCCGTGCTGTCTTGTCAAAGGAGAAGACAGGCGATGTGGACGCAACTCTGGAGCACACCTTCAAGGCAACCTCGACAATCACAAATGAGGAGGTCACAGATGCTATTACCACGGCTATAGGCAACTGTAGAGACGGCGTTGCCGTTGTTCTCCAAGGATCACATTCGACAGGTATATTAGACTGGCTGACGCGCTGTTCTATTTAGTTTGGTCTGATACCAAACCGTCCATGTCCCAATGATGCAATGCAGGCAGGTCTTGTTAAATGATATTTATTTGCTTCATCGTGCAAACAGGATATTGGCTTTTGTTCCTTAAACTGATTAAATAATAATGAATACAATAACTAATTACCTACAAACATTTCGCCCTGCGGCGTGTTCAAAACAGCGACCTTTGACCTGCGTTAACCTGCGTGTTGCGGTCAAAAACCATTGCCCCTTCCGGGTCAAACTCCCCCCTCCTACAGGTGTACCTGACGCTTATATAAAAGAAGCGCCACCCCCTGGTCACATAAATCCACTGCACATTAAATCCATTTTGGCCATTACACCCAGTTATTTAGCTGACGCTTTTATCCAAAGTGACTTACAAGTTCTGTACAACAGGTCAGCAGGAAGGGTACAACTCTTTCAGCTAAGTAACAATGTTTGTCAAACTGTGTTGAAACTTGAGTGGTACAGTCTAATACCTAATACCTAAGAAGCCAACACCTACTATGTAAACTCGGAATTACTCGGACTGCAGTTGGTTTCCGGGTTGCGTGTATGCTTTCCGCAACGCAGTTGTGTTTCCGCGTTCCCGTTTTGCGCTCTGATTGGCCGAGCGCGCGCATGCGCATGAGCCGCGGTAAGCCTCTCAGCCAGGCAGGAATACTGAACTCCAGTTAACCTCATTTATACAAATGGAAGTATTGATTTCGCCGTAACAAATCATTAAAAAAAGATACCGTTAACTGGAATATGTTGTTTCTTTACACATATGTTGGATTATGTAATTGGTTTGTCATGACAAACCAATAACTTGTCCGTGTCCTTTCGATTAGCCCCACCGTTCATTGTAAACAATGATGCATGTAATTCGCCATTTTTTATTGGTTTGTCATGACAAACCAATTACATAATCCAACATATGTGTAAAGAAACAACATATTCCAGTTAACGGTATCTTTTTTATTGATTCGTTACGGCGAAATCAATACTTCCATTTGTATAAATTAGGTTAACTGGAGTTTAGTATTCCTGCCTGGCTGAGAGGCTTACCGCGGCTCATGCACATGCGCGCGCTCGGCCAATCAGAGCGCAAAACGGGAACGCAGAAACACAACTGCGTTGCGGAAAGCATACATGCTTCCGGGTTTCCCATGTTCGCTAATATGAACAACTGACAGGAAATCAAATGTAGTCAAATTTTATAATGTTTATGTTGTCAAGTTGAAACCATTGAATTGAGTAGAAACAGTATGAGCCTCGGATTATAAGAATCGTTTTAGAGAAATGCAGAAATGAGGAGGGTAAATTAAATTGTTGATGCTGATGGAATGATGAAACTGTTTGCAAGGGTACTGTATTGTGTGATGGTGTAAATATGATGTAGTGATGTAAATATTTATAAATTTTTTAACTAAATAAGACTCGTGCACATCTAGTTGGACCCTGACTGGAGGTGCAGGTCAGCTCAAGAGAGATATATAAAGCTAAAAGAAGAATACCTTCATGACAAACCAATTACATAATCCAACGTATGTGTAAAAAAAAATAACATATTCCAGTTTAACATTCCCGGTTATAGTGCAGTTTGAGAAAAAAGTATCTGTGTCGTTATTTTGCCTCTTAGCTGGAACAGGCAGAGGGAGGTGCTACAAAGAATGCCATCTAACAACACACTTCATATAAATCCCGCGATTTATTATTGTTTTGACAATGGGTCATGACAAACCAATTACATAATCCAACATATGTGTAAACAACTAACATATTCCAGTTGACTGTATCTTTTCTTAATGAGTCGTTATGACGAAATCAATACATCCATTCATAAAGATTATTGTCTGCCATCTTGGTTTAATTCAGAAAAAGGATGAACGGCGGAGTCATTAAAAGAAAAAGGAAAAAAAAGTAATTCGGTTGTGGGCGGGTTCTGGGGTCACGCAGAGTGTGTTATACGAAATAACAACGGCTAACTTGACTGTTTCAGCCAATCAGAATCAAGAAATGTGCATGCCATTGTATAATTATAATTTATTATTTAGCGCTGCCCTAATGCATACTCTAAATGTGTGAGATTTAGGATTATACAATACAAGATTCTGAGTAGAGCAAATATTAGCCGTACTAGATTATCTGTGGAGGAACCAGATCAATCAATTATGCAAATGAACAGATCTTCATGATCAATATAAATATGGGGGCGACAGTGGCTCAGGAGGTAGAGCAGTCGTCTGGTAATCCGGAGGTTCCAAGTTCGATTCCCGCTCCTCCCGGGCAGTGTGTTGAAGTGTCCTTGAGCAAGACACTTAACGTTAGGTTATAACTATAACCAAGTTCTGTTAGTAATGGTGACGCTCGGCGTCACTCATGCACTGTCCTCGCACGTGCACGCGCACTGAATAAAGACCACAATGTACCTTTATATCCCAATATTCGTCTGACCACACCCCTATCAGCTTACCCATATAAGCAGGGGTGGGGCCACACACTCGCCTCTTTCCCAAGCTTTCACCACAAGGCGAGATCAAGGGCTGCAGCGGCGTCGGACGCCGAGCGTCACCATTACTAACAGAACTTGGTTATAGTTATAACCTAACGCTCTGTATCGTAACGGCTCTCGCTCGGCGTCACTCATGCACAAGGGAGGCCGAGCGAGAGCCATCGGCCGACAAATACACCCCGCTGAAGGCCCCCCACAACCATCAGATCAGGGAGGACCGAGCCCCCCCGACCCCCCCTAATGGAGGGCATCCCCCCTATTGGAGGTTCCCGGGAGGGCGACGGACCCGACCATGCGAAGAGGCACTCAAGCAACTCAACGCACAGGGTGAGCAGACCGTGGCCTGACCCCACGACTACACACACGCACAACCCGCATGCCACCCGGGAACGAATGGAGGGAACAACCTCGTTACTGCCCCCAGAATCACGGGGTCAAGGGCAAACCCAACCCCGTGGCAAGGCCGTAGCAGCGGAGCGCGAAGGAAGACCCAGACCCACTGAAGGGACTGGATCCCCTGGAAAACGGGGGCCCGGAGAGGTCAATGACGCCAGGCATCAAGACCCCACCAGGCGGTCACTTAGTGACACCGCCCCCCACATCGCCAGCGTATTCGGATAAGGCCCCTCCAAGAGCGGGCCCTTTCCCCCCAATAGCACACCGCCTGGCACACTGACCCTGCAGAACAGGCAGTCAGCATGGCTGTAATCACACAAAAAAGGTTAACCAACGGAAGCAGGCAGCGCACCGGGGAAAACCAGGCAACAGGCTGTAACCTGAGCCTGGAGCACTGCGGACGAGACAGGCACCAAAGGAGTCAGCTGAGAACAGCCCCCCCGGCGGAAGGGGCGTATGCTGGCGTTGTTGCATGACCAAGCCTCCATTTAAAAAAAAAACACCCAGAGGGGTTGAGGCAGAGAAGGCTGACATGATTGGCAGACGTCATGAATGTGCAGGGGCACCCTCAACCGGGTAACCCGGGAGTTGACACTGCTCCAACACACCAGGGAATCAACCACCTTGTTGTTACCCAATGCGGTGGTTCTTCCTATAACCCCTCAAGAAAAAACTCCAAAACACACCTGCGGGTATACACTGGCTATACCGCAGTACAAGTGTTTCAGTTTTCAAAAAAGGGTTATCCCAGGCCTACGGGTCGACGAAACATTACTTCGGACCGGGCCCGGCGATACGGGAAGCACAGGGTCACCAGAGGAGGTCAAAGACCACCCCAACAGGCCCCTCTTCGCCATGCGTGAGAGAGGAGCGAAAAGAATGGAGAACCAGCCCCAAGCACACCGTACTTGGTATTCCCAGGCGGTCTCCCAACCAAGTACTAACCAGGACCAACCTGCGTAGCGGCCGAGATCTGACGAGATCGAGCTTGTACAGGTTGGCATGGCCGTAAGCCATTACGACAGTGCAGAGTACAAAATGTACCCAACCAGGGTCTCCATAGCGCTTAACCCTGTGACACCCGGACCGACCTGGCATTTTTCCCCCTGAAAAAAGCCCAAGTCCCTCAGGGTACCAGAACAGCAGATCTGCATCCCCGGCAGACAACGGGTTTAACTGATCCGGACCAGCGTGACCAGAACCAGTCCCGTGCCCTAACCACGCCGACATGCCTACTCCAGGAGAAGGGGCAGATATGCGTGTTGATCTTAAACATGAAAAGAAGGCGCCACCCAGACGTTCGGTGTGAATCGCGCCCCCTGGCCCACCCCCAGGGCGTGAGACCCCTCTACATATGTTCAGATCCATTCCGTCATCATCCCCCAGATATGAACGAGAATCCGTCGACAACCAAAACAGGTCGTCGGAAGAGGAAAAACCTCCATCCCAGTTGCTTTATAAAAACGCTGTTTTAACCTCAAGCAACCAAGGTGTGCCAGTCATTCGCCTGATCTTCAACAGAACACCCCGAGCTAGCACTATGCGTGCGTCGGGACACAACCACATCAATGAACAGGCTATTTAGACCTGTCATTGAATCCCCAAGGCGCCCAGGGGAACGACAAGAGGGGTGTGATGCTTCCTAACTCCAACTCTTTTTAATAGAAAAGAAGGAAGCACCAACAGCATGTATCCCAGTCTACACAGCCGGGGGTAATTTTTTTTTACATTTTTACATCCCACCACCCTCCCATAGGGAGGAGACGGAAATCCCCAGAGAGACTTCCCACGCGAGCTGTACAGATTGAAAAGAATATATTGCAACCTTGAGCCATGTAAAAGTTTGGTTTTAGGGCTCTCCGGGGAGGAGGCACTGAACCCATACACACTCAATAATCGAATTGAATCGAATACACACACAATAGAGTAGGACTCCTTTTTGAGGTTCCACTCACCTTGACAATCTGAGGAGGAGGCTCTGCACTCTGAGGAGGCTCCCTCACATGGAAGGAGAGTCCTAACTCACAGAAGGCCCGAATAGGAGCTTCGTGAGGAGGAGCCCTGACCACCCCCCGAAACAGATCCATCATATGGACCCGAACAGCTCACGGAAGTCCTACCAACAGAGACGCGCACAGTGACGTACTCTATGGCGGGGGAATTTCTGCGGTGCACACGCCCAATATTCCAGGGCGTGGGACCAGGAAACTCCCTCCCCCCCCCCCCCTCTTACCCTGTAACGTGCCGAACAGCAACGTGACAGGAACCTTGAAGGACAGGAGGTTTTAACCACTGCCCATCAAAGAAGGGGAGAAAAGGATTACCAGTTCACCCCTTTACGACCCCACACCCATGATACGATGTAATGACAAAAAAGAGTATGACGCAGTCATAGTCAGCTCCATGAAGCGTCTAACAGCTTCACACAGCGCCATCTGATTCTTACTAAGGAAAAAACACAGAATAGAGAGGGCCCTCTCAAGAGCCCCGGTACCAGACTTACACATGTGCTTCTGTGGCCAACCCAACCCAGTTGTAGGTCGCACGACACACACAACCCATTATCACCTACAAAAAATGGCAAAAACACTCTACAGAGGAACGCCGTTTTTCATAATGAGAGAATACATCATTCTCGATTAGTATCGGCCACAGGCCTTGCTAAGCACACACGAAAAGTGACCAAACAATCTTTTCTTTAGGAAAATATAGTTTCTCAAGCGGTTAGCACAACCCCAACAACTAAGCTAAGGGTTACATCGTATCCCTACCACACAGTGACACAATACAGTGTAACAACATGTCTGAGAGGAGGGTGAAGAAGTCCCCAGGGAACCGGGGGGAAAACACCCCTCATACTTTACCCTTAATACGGCCAGTTAAACAGGTAAACCTGTTAATATGTGAACACACTGTTCATTGTCATTACAGGCCGAGAAAGAATCCATTATTTTACTCATATGTCACTAAGCATAGCTTTATAGGTTAGTTTAACCCCCTTAGTTGTGAGTACACGGTACATGAACACACAATGTTTCTCAACACAACAAACCAGATCATTTTCACATCTGTAACAAACAACCCGATTTGCATGGAGAAGCTAAATACCAGTGACAAGACAATTCACACATAACTCGCATCGTATCCTAAATGTAGTGCAGCAACACTAGTTTTGGAAAACATCGTTATTTACAAAACATTTAGAAGGGAAAGAAAGAAGAAGTGTTCAAGGTCTGGTCAAGACCCTTCCTACCGTGCACGCAGATCAAGCGAAACTGCAGTCTCTAACAAGGCACCGGTAGTAAACACAGCCTTCCTGTGTTGTCGACATGGGTAGCGTCGCCGCTCCATCCTGCCGCTACGGTTCCCCTTGTTGACGCAGTCCTCGCCGGCCGCCCCAGGGTAGGTTCGACTAACATCCTCTGTCAAAGATGACGTTGTAGTCAGAGTGTTTAAAACATGTTATAGTCTCAGAACGTTCAACAGTGTAGCATTAAGCTAACGGCCACTCTCGGCCGACAGCAGCAAGCTAACGTTACCTAGCCTAGTGACACAACAGGCTAGCGCCTGCAGCTAACAGCTGACTGGCTAACAGGAAGGCCACAACTAGCACGCAAGCTAAGCAGCTATCACCTGAACTTGTACACAACGATATAACAAGCCACACTCAGACAGGCCGCCATTCTGAAACCCTCCTCACCTTTTAAGAGAGAAGAGAAACGAGATGTTAACACAGTTTTACAACGGTGATTTTACCATCCGGCGGAGCCAGCATAAGTCCCATCTGGGCTGTAGCCGACTTGAACATGGATTTTCCGATAACGATCATCCATGCCCACATTTCCTCGTTTAGGGTATACTCTCATTTGCATATGAAAGACAGGGCCTATACGGTGACAGAGAAGTACCCACGCGTCCAGAGATCCTGGGATTACCAGTTCTACTGGCCGTGGCCCACTAGTTGCTATAATGGGCTTCAAACCAAGATCCTCCGCCGTTGCCTAAAGGCTGAACAAAGGACCCTAATCTGGGGCCGGTTTTCATAAACATTGTCAGCTAGCCCCCATAGCACTAACAGACAAGTGGAGCTCGCAAGCAAACATTACTCACCAAACCTGGAACCCACGCTTCTCACAACAGCGGCGCGTTCTACAGTCCAGCTGTGTCGCTGGAGGGTTTTACCCCAACCAGCCACAGCAAGGAGGACTGCAGTTGGGAGGCATGTAGCGGCGTGAACTCCCAATACAAAAAAACCGACGGAGGTGTAGAATGATCATCATCTTCCAGACACTCCAGTACAAAGACAATATCGCCGTATTTTCTCGAATATAGTGAGAGAGAAAATAAAGATATGATGTCAACGTATCTCTTGTTTTCCAACTTTCTCCTACTACTCGTCAAGTGGGGATCTACCAAGGCACTTCCTTGTGGTGAAGCGAAGAAGGCGAGTGTGTGGCCCCACCCCTGCTTATATGGGTAAGCTGATAGGGGTGTGGTCAGACGAATATTGGGATATAAAGGTACATTGTGGTCTTTATTCAGTGCGCGTGCACGTGCGAGGACAGTGCATGAGTGACGCCGAGCGAGAGCCGTTACGATACAGAACCCCTAACTGCTCCTGATGAGCAGGTTGGCACCTTGCATGGTTGCCTCCACCGTCGGTGTGTGAATGTGTGAGTGAATGGGTAAAATGTGAGGAACAAATTGTAAAACGCTTTGGATAAAAGTGCTATATAAATGCACCATTTACCATTTTTTAAACGTATTAGTGACCAGAATCACATTGAGGGGGAGGAGGGGGCCCCAAGCCTCTTGTAACCCCAAACCTTGGCCCTCCAAAGGTGAGAGATGTGACTATTGTCTTGATCAAACAATGGAATGTTAGATTCTTCCACAAGTCACTGTTGACCAGCTCCGGACATTGGGTTGTTTATCTACAAAAAACATGTAATGGGCAGCTTGCCTATTAAAATACTTTGATAAGGGCCTGGAGGGCCACTGGGACACTGTCCATAGGTTCCTTAATAGATCATCACCATGCAATGTAAATAGAATGTAAATACTGTTTGCATGTGTTGATCCTCAGCAATACATCTGCCGAGCATGAGGTGAACAGTTCTCGAGATATGCGAAGAACAAATACACACACTATAGCACCACCATCTGGCCAAATGGCACCAAATCTGACCCGGACCCCACTCCCCTGGCTCCTCAGCAATACACCTGCCAAGTGTAAAGCAAGGCAATCAGTGGCGTCATTTCAGTAAAAGGCAAGGTATGGCGAGGAGGGAGAGGGGGGGTGTGAAGGGTGGATTTTTTTTGTCAAATCAGTTGTGCAATAGTCACTTTTGGTGAGTTTCTATACAATTCAGTTATATGACATTTAGGTATGACACAGGACTACACAAGCATTTTTAGTATATAAATGTGTCAACAGACTAAAGCAGGGAACCACCACAATATTTTGCATACGAATTATGCAGAATGTAATATCATAACTATCTATTACTTTTCTTGCAATTGAGCAAATTTTCCTTAGGTATGGTTTTGAGGTGTGTGTTCAACAGAATGTAGTATCAAAAACACATTCACAAAAAGTATGGGTTACTGAATGCTGAACTGCACTATTACAATCACTAAGCCAGACCTTACCTGTGTCCCTGTATCACTTGTCTCTGCTGCCCTTTGATTAAAAAACGTCCCTATGTCCATTTTTGGGGCATATTTCAGTTAGTCACCGTAAAAGTCACCTGAGATAATTGACAATATCAAAACATGCTAGGGCTGTACCGAATAGTTCGAAGCTTTTGTTCAAAAATTGTAATAAAAATAAAAAATGGCGAGTGCCATACCTTGCCATACCAGAACGACGCCCCTGAAGCCGATTGGATGAATGGTTCTTGAGACATGTGAAGCACAGACAGACAAACGCAAACAGAGATTCCTTCCTTTATAGTTAGATGGTTTGAAAAAATATGGAAACTGGGACTTGCATATGGACTTTTAAAGGTGGTCTTGTTGTACTGTGTTGCTTTTGTGATTAGGCGTTCTTGGGTGTTCTGAGAAGACCATTTTCTATAATTCTTTGTGGCGAGATAAACTACTAAAACATCTGCAGTGGAGCAGTTCACACTGTAGTGACCACTGGACACAGTATTGTTGTGCTTGAGTTGTCATGGAAACAGGAGGGAAACACAATGGCTCCTTACTTGTAGTTGACTTTTGGCAGGAGATGTGACCGTTTATGTATTCTATGTCTGGTCAGGCATGCAGTGCTGAAGACTTAGTGATAGGCAATATATCATTATCACTTATGTCTATCAGTGTGTTCGGATCTTGAGTTTTTGATATTGTGTGAATTGTGACAAACACATTTGTTTAAATCAACAATAAAACCCAAATATTAAGTACATTTCTCACAAAATTTATGAAATATCTGAGAACGTCAAATGAAAATCACACTTTCCAGTTCCATGCAAACATCCTCATTTATGTATGTGACCAGTGTTGTCAGGAATAATTTTCATGACACTCTCCAGAGCCAACATCTCCATTACAGTCAGCATTCATTTTAATGTGTGACATAAGACATCAGGATGCAAATGAACCATACAGTCCAATTGACCATATTCACACGTCGACCATTTTGCAAATCCCAACCTGAGCAAGACATAAGAGCAAAATGGCTGCCATGTGAATATGGTCAGTACAACAAACATCAAGTGACTTATCATGGGATCTTCTATACCTAAGCAGATATAGATTATGTTGATGTAGAAAAAAATCTGTTTATTGTGATATTTATTTTTCTCGATATGGCCCAGCCACATAGCCTATAGGCTATTTCTCTGATGTGTGAGGGAAAAGAGTGTCAGTATAAAAATTTAAGAAATAGCTACTAATTATTTTGTTTTCCCCTATTGATTAATATACTTAAACCTATACTTCCTTCCTCCAGCCAAGTTCCTGCCTTGCAAAGGGGCATGTTTACAATCTAACACAACATTACAGTACATAACATCATTCATTTTAGGGCTGGGCGATAAAACGATAACGATAATTATCGCGACATATTTTCCCTCAATATATAATAAAAAAAAGTATAATAATACAATTTTTAAAATAATAATATATATAATTATTTTTGTATTGTGACCTGCAACAGGGCAGCTTTAAAACAGAGACAGTGGATAGACTTGTCTTTCTTGCCTGCAACTTAAAGTAATGGCTTTGCTTGTCCAAATGACATTTATTTGTCTCTTGTCCATTTATTTAGTTTGCTTTCTAATTTAAAATACAGTTTGAAACCGACAGTGGGAATTACACATGCACAGCAAATAATACTAGCTGTCAGCGGACAATTATCAGTATCCGATGTACACAGATTGTCTTTAAAAGGTAAAACTGTATTAGCACTGTAGATACTGTAGTAGAAAGTACATTTGAATGGGACATGCTTGATCTTGCTACCCGGGGATTCATACTAAAATAAACCGATGCTGTCTGATCTTATGATGAACTAATATTTATTAAACTTATAATACCAGGCAGTATCCTTTGAATAGTAAGCTAGATGCATTCAAAGTGTTTGGACACAAATTTAAGGGTTTGCTCAAAAGATTTAGGAGAGAAAGGTGCATGTTCACAAATATTGACTGAACTGTGCATGGGGCACAGGAAGAACGTCATGTGAATTCTCAATATGGGTGGCATTCTAGATTAAGTAGAAGTATAGCAGATGAATACTAACCTAGGGGGTAATGGGTGTGTATTTTTGACATCATGACATTATCTTTTAAAATCATTGTAATCTTAAATTCTCTTATTTCTGTCTTGGCATGCTACAAGGGGGAGGTTATTTAGGGTCTGGTGCCTTGTCGCCTGGTGCCATCGCAGGGATAGCCATCGCATGTCTCCTGCTTGTCGGAGGGACAGCTGGCGGGGGAGGGTACTTGAAGTATAAAAAAAGGTAAGTGAAAACATATTACCTAGAAGGTCCTAGATGTTACTGGAAATGTTTTCATTATGAATCAGGGGTAAATTATTCTTTCATATGCCTAAATAGTATAGCCTGAGATATCACAAGACCACCTGCTGTAGGGGGCCCTATTTTTTGTCAATCTAGATGCAAGCTCAGTCGTAAGTTCAAGGCGCTAAAAATTGCAAAGGCATCCCTGGCAAAGTGCATCAAAAGGTTTGGAGTAGGAATGCATTATTAGCAGGTGGGTTTGGGGCTGGCCTCAATTGTGGCCAATCAAATCAGCTCCTCTCATTTCCTTTAAAAATAAATCTTCAGAAAAAAAACTTCAACCAAGGCCAAAATGTGGAGATCCAGTGGCAATATACGCATGTATCGCCCATACGATAGAAACATTAATACAATTAAGTATCCAGTTTGCCTGATCCAGCTGAAAAGTTCCCCAGCAAACGGATGTTCCATGGCACAACAAAAATTGTGAAAAGTGAATAATTACTTTCTTTAACAAATATCTTATCTTTAACAAATAACTCTTATCTTAGTTAGGATGTCGCTCCTGTGGAATGGCCATTTCCTGGGGGGCTGTTTAGCTAGCTCAAGCAAACTGGATAATATCTAATAGATAATAGCGTTGGGAAGTTATTTAGTTGTTTTTTTTGTTTTAATCATAGTTTTAAACAGACTTATCAATGCCAAGAAATGCTTCATATTGATCCAATGTTTTACATTGCAAAATATCACAGTCTCCATTATAAAGTGTAGGAGCTTTTGAACCAGGTGGCAGGGGCCAAATGGAATGGTCACTTCTGGGGTCTATAGGAGACTGAAACTGAAACATTCTATCACAACGTAATAACATTAATGTTAAACTGATGTACCATTCTGTACATACCGTGTATAAATCATTTTGAAATGTAGTCAAGCTATTGGTATGAGTTAAAGGGATCTTGATAGGACAGACATAGGCTATGTAACCATGTATTGTTAAGCTAAACCTCCTCACACATTACTAGTAGGGAATTCATTTTATTACATTTTTTCTTTTTTTACTCGCCAATGCACTGTCACTTACCCATGACCCCACTTTGGGTCGCGACCAGTGGTGCAGTCGTAATATGGGCCAAGGCCAAATGCCACGTGCACGCGCGCGCACGCGCATACATGTTCCCTCGGTTGCGCACAGAACAGATGATATATTACACGAGGATAAACATATTAGGCTACCATTGCCAAAGTATGTCAGTATCTAAAATACATGTTTTTATATTGACTGACATTTAGATTAATGAGTCATTAATGAGTCATTATCTGCACAGCAAATTACGGACCTACAATGTCTACAATGTCTCCAGGGAGAACTCCTCCAACAGAACAACCAATGGTAAGTTATCTCTCTCTCCCTCTCTCGCTCTCTCCCTTGCTGGGCCGGGCATGAGAATGACAGTGGACATTTCCTCCCTCTAGTGACCAAAGCCTGATGGTGCTTATTATGGTTCAAGATAATAGATTTAATTTCGAATTATCTATTATCTTGGGCCATCCCTGTCGTTGTGTGATGTCTTCTCCCTGTCTGGTTGTTGTGTGTGTCATTGCTTTTGTGTCTAGTTGTGTTTATGATTCATTGCTTTTTTGTGTCTAGGTTGTGTTATTGATTCTGTGTTTTGGCCTGGCCCTGCCAGGTGTTGATCGTTGTTAATTAGTGTTTGTATTTAAGTGTGGATTTGTCATCACCTATTCGTGGCGTCATTGTCTCATGTACCCTCCTTGCTACCCTCACTCCTCCTTGTTCCCATGCCCATCGTGCCTCCGTTCCTTATGTCATGTTCTTAAGTCTTGTAAGTAGTTTATGTTTTCTGTTTTCGTTCATCTTTGTTTTCCCGTGTCCTTCAGTGTTGTTTTGTATTGTTTCGTCGCCCCAGTAAAGTCTGTATATATTTCCACGTATCCTGCCGTCTCTGCCTCCTCTCTTCCCTGTCTGCAAATTGCGTTCTCACCCTCACAGCACCCCCAATCCTAACACCCCCCCCCCCCTCTCTCTCTCTGTCTAATTGCACATTGTTCAATAGCGTAACAGATATTATCCCGGTACTTCTAAATGTTTGTGTTGTGTGTTCTCAGCTGGTGCAGGCCATGACAACAGAGCAGGCCCAGGGAACCAGGTGAAAGTCACTGCTCTCCTCATATTCAAGCCTTTGTATTTTGTTTGGTGAATTTTCATTCACGTGCGTACAGTGCTGTACGCCTTCACTTCACTTGATATCTTTGACCATTATGTCAGATGAGGGCAACAGGCAAATCATAATGATGTAGACAATGATCCACATAAAAGTGTATAATCAAGCACAGGTCTCATATCACATAGATATACTGTAGATGTACTACTAGATACATGGGTCAGAAAATACATTTCCCATCAGTATAAAATATGAATTTGTGCCTACAAATGCATACAAATAGAAGTTAGAAGACCAGAAGTGGGTGCGGTTTATACCTTTTCTTTATAATTTTATTTGATAACATTTTTGGGCAACAATTATTGTACAATACAAGATGGGAACAGATGTAATCAAATTAACAACCTTATTTTTTATTTATAACTAAACTAAGTGTCATTGATTGTCTGAAGTTGTCCCCCCCCCCCCTCTTTAACTGGGGGACATTGAACTGAAAAAAAAGTATTTACATAATAGTATACATGGACCTTTTTGCCAGTTTTTCGTTTGTCATGTCTTTTCACGCAGCCTGTAGATGATTACGAGCCAAATAAGTACATTTAGTACTATTTAGCACCATTTTTGTTGGGTGCTAAATAACGGGATGATTTAAGACAAGCTTAAGACAAGCTTTCTCTAGGCTTTTGAAAATGTAGTGCAGACCTTGCCCATCATGGAGCAGCCGAGATACGAGGCGCCAGCCTTTTTCTTTCTCTCTTCTGACGCACAACTTTCAAAATATGGTTACTAATATTTCCATGGGTCCAAACGAAGCGATAGGGCAGTCCTACAGGTCCTACGGGTAGTCTTTTGATGGCGGTTCTACAGATGGTGTGCCTAGGGGGAGCTATGTACAAATTTATTTATTTTCCTTATTAATATCTGTGTCCATCTCATTATCCGTGCTTTCCCAATTTCATATTTGGATTCAGGCTCATCCCCACTACCTATAATAGAACACCATGAAAAACAATAGAAAATCTTGTGTAAAGACATTTTGAGCTGCACTGTAATGGAGGGGGAAAAATAGGGTTTTTATAGTCTTCTGACTGTCACTGCCAGTCGATGACCTGGTTTAAAACTTGATGTCAACAATAGAGATGACCCCTCTTCCAGTCAGCCAGGTTTACAACTTGATGTCAATAATAGAAATGAGCCCTCTTCCAGTCAGCCAGGTTTATCAACAGGCGTCTTTTACCGTGAGGGTCAGACTTTGACCCAGGAAGATAGTATCAGATTTCTGCTTGTATGTTCACAGGGATTAAAGTTCTCCGTCGCTACGACAGATTTCCCTTTGATTCCAAGTCGCAACGGATTTTCCGTCAATTGGCTACCTGGTATAATATGATTTGTAGAGGCATACAATCTATTTTGATGTCGGTATTAGGTAGCATATATAAATTATATAATATTAGCATAGCCTACATATAGGCCTTTATCGGCTACAACTATGCGACAGTATAACGCATGGCACAGACACGGAGCCCTGCGAAGCCTGCATACAGTAAACTAACTTGATCTTTAATCTGACTGTTGTCCTTGTATCTTTATGTAAGCTGCACTTCTTGCTTTTGTAAAATTACACTATGTATTATTTAGTGCTGTACATTAAAAAAAATTACTTAGTAAGTATTGTCTAATTGTTGTTTGTCTATAAATGTTAATACAAATTTAAGTAAAAGAAATAAATAAAAAATTTAACTAATTAATCTCACAATTTTCTGTAATTAATCTAGATTAAAAATAGCATTTTTCTGCTTAAGACCGAAGCTTGTAAGATATATTTATTTGAGTAAAATCATGGAATTAATGTAAAATCAACACAAAGAAAGTATAAGATTCAAAGACTTTTCTTATTTTTTTTTCTTATTTTTTAGTCCTCTTTTTCTCCGCCTGATTTTCTATTTTTCTCCCCATCCCAATTTAGTCGTTATGCCAATTCCCCCCCTCCCCTACCTGGTTGTTGTGCGCATGTTCCTCCTACTGGTCGGTACAAGGGAACCCTGAAGTCTACCACATGCTTCCTCTGACACATGCGGAGACAGCCAGTGGCTCACTTTTCACCTGGCAGCGAGGACTCTCATTGGTGAAGCGTAACACGTGGGAGGTCATGCTGCCTTCACCATTTCCTGCCTTTCGCTGAGCAGGCGCCCAGACCTAACGTGTCCACAACGCCACCCTCGACTTCCCTCCCGCTAACTCAGCCAAACGAGTTAGTATGATGATCGGTCCAAGCCACAGGCAATGCTGACTCCGGGAGTCAAGACCGCAGCCTCTTGCATTGGTGACGAGCGCAATCTCCGCTACGCCATACGACCGCCCTTGATTCAAAGACTATTTCTTTGAATACAGTTTCTCTCCTGTGAAATACAAATGTTCAACAAAACCATCAACATAGCTAGACCCGTTTCTTATATCCGCGGCGCTAACAGAAATAAAAACAACCCAGGCCAATGTTAAAGTGCAGATTGGCTTAGAGGACGATAATGTCTTGTAAGAACTACCAGTAATATAAATCATAACAAAAATGTGTTCCATCTTCATGTCAGATGATTTTCAAAAAGGTGCGTGAGTCAATGCAAAAAAAAGAACAAACAAATATACTGCTGAAAGTTCAAGATTTTTCACTCCATAGATGAATCATTTATTTTAATGCTTTAAATAATTTTAATTAATCTCCAAATTAACTTAGCCACTGCCTGTTCCTGTCCCTGACGATCTCATAGGTCATCTATGGCAACGTCACCCGGTGAGAGGGGTGGACGTTGTCTACCCATTTTTCCCCTCAATGGCGGCCTATGTCCGTCAGGGCCAGGTGGTCTCCCACATCATGGGCCTTACTCCTGCCTACGTGCAAGTCACGCGGGTGGTGGGTTTGGTAGACGCATGAAGGAGGGCGTGCCACGACTTGATAGGCCGATGGCAGCGCTCCTTTGTCCTGAGGTGGTGTGGGAGCCGTTACGGAAGCCGGTTCCCCAAGGGAAATCGGCGAGGCGGTTGGCATTTTGGAGCGACCAGTCATTCATCTCCGGGACACAATCTCTAGCTGCTACTTCCAACATTGCGCAGCTGGCGAGATTCATGTCCGGGATGATGACGGGCGGCACGGAGCTGACGGATCTATAGAATCATCAGCTCGCCCAGTCGGCAGGAGCCATCCTGCATCTGATTCAGCCGCTGGCTATAGCCGCTGGGAAAGTGCGCGCCCTGGCCACTCTGATCCAGCGGCAACTTTGGCTGGAGCAGGCGCGTGTGCCGGAGAAGAAGAGGGCTCCCCTTCTGACGGCACCCCTCTCCGAAGCTGGACTATTCGGGTCGGCACTGCAGCTGATGACCTCAACCTGCAGGGAGATGCAGGAGGAACGTTCCGTGCTCCAGCCTCATTTCCCCCCGCCCGATGTTGCCGGTGGAGTCTGACGGCTGCCGCGTCGTCGAGGATCTTCCGCCGCTGCCGCTGCCGCCACTGCTGGACCTTCGGCGAAGAAGGCCAGGAGGAGAGAGGGCGCCTCCGCCACTGCAGCCGGCCCATCCGCGCCCGGAGGAGACGGTAGAGATCGTCGAGACCAGCCGCCGATCACTTACCGTCCCTCCGGGGCTTCACGGGGTGGCAAATCCCGAGCGGCTCGTGGGAGGCGTCGCTAAGACTACATTGACTTTTTCCCTTTGTGGTCCCCCCCTATGTTCCCTTCCCGGCCCCATCTATGATTTTGTTATATAAATAAAAAGTCCCTCCTAAAGTTTATTCACCAAACATATGATGGGGATGCAACGTGTGAATCTTTCGCTAGTATGGGTTTGATAGGAGGGATAGACGTTACATTCATGTTAGAGCTTAAGCAAGGCCTGCAGCCTACACTCGGTTGAAAAAGGGGTTTTCTGCCTTGACCTGAATCTCCACATAAAGGTAGAGGTTAGTTGTGTGCTCTGTTGCTTAAACAGTGATATTGAGCGACGACACTATTGTGTTGGTTTGCAGTAATGCTCATATAAAAACGTGCCGCGGCTCAGCCGCTCTCTCTCTCTATCAGGTTTTTTCTGTGTCTTACAACATAGATACGGGTGTCGGGTTCACACACACACACAACTTGGTCTTGCTATAAACCCTGTTCACAGATGTGTCTGTGGTTAGTGTGCATTGAGTTAGCTTACGCTATTTCATTAGCATTCTACTGAAGGTATCATATGGCTATTGTTGTTGTCGTATGCGAGGGTTGGGCTTGTGAGGGGGTACCGGATAAACCCCTCCTTCCCTCTTCTGATTGGTCAGGGTTTTTTTTGGACTCTTTTTTCATTCGGTCAGGGCCAAGCTGTTAGGCGGCTTGGCACGGGGGGGGGGAAGGGTTTCCCAGACTGCACCTATCACAGGCGGTTGGGGCTTGGGTTTCCCCCCGTCATAGCAAACGTCACTGGGCACGTTGCTATTGGACGATGGCTTCCGTGAGTTTAGACCCGTATGTAGAGTCTGTTGTTGTCAAGTTGTCGGGGTAGAGCGTAGGCACTTACTGTTCTATTACGCTCGATATACGCGTAACTTGAGTCGATTGGTCACATGACTCAATGTTACCGTGACTTTTCACTCTATGGCTCACGTGGTAAGTCTCTGAGGGGTTCCGTCTCTCTGTGGTGAGGATGAGGGGATGTAAAAATATAAAAATGTTACCCTCGGCTGCGTCACGTGGGATTAATTTCAGTCGGTGTTTCTTTCTTTTTTAATAAAAAAGAGTGGAGAATATGACAACCTTCTTGTTCTCCCAGACGCCTTGAAGGTTCAATATGGGGTCTGGTTAGACTGTCCATTGATGTGTTTTGGGTCCCGACGCATACATAGTGCTGCCTCGGGGTGTTTCTGTTGGGAATCATGCGGGAGGCTAGTACGCCTTGGTTGCCTATGGTTAAAACAGCGTTTTTATAGGTCATGGGGGGGATTTTTCCTCTTCCGAGATCCTGTTACTGGGTCTCGACGGATTCTCGTTCATATCTGGGGGATGTTAACGGAATAGATCAGAACATAGGTAGAGGGGTCTCACGCCCTTGGGGTGGGCCACTGAGCGCGGTATAAACAGGACCGTCTGGGTGGCGCCCTCTTTTCATGTTTTAGATCAACACGCATATCTGCCCCTCTCCTGGAGTAGGCATGTCGGCGTGGTTAGGGCACGGGACTGGTTCTGGTCACGCTGGTCCAGGTCAGTTAACCCGTTGTCCGCCGGGGATGCAGATCTGCTGTTCTGGTACCCTGAGGGACTTGTGCTTTTTTCAGGGGGAAAAATGCCGTGTCGGCCCGGGTGTCACAGGGTTAGGCGTTATGGAGACCCTTTGTTGGGTACTCTTTGTACCTGGCACTATCATAAGGGGCTGGTTCTCCTTTCTTTCGCTCCTCTCTCACGCATTGCGAAGAGGGGGCTGTTGGGGTGGTCTTCTGGACCTCCTCTGGCATCCCTGTGTGCTTCCCGGGCCGCTGGGCCCGGTCCGAAGTAATATTTTGTCGACCCGTAGGCCTGGAATAACCCTTTTTTGTAAACTGAAACACTTGTACTGCTGTATAGCCGGTTAGTACCCGCAAGTGTGTTTTGGAGTTTTTTCTTGAGGGGTTATAGGAACAACCACCGCATGTGGTACCAAGAGGGTGGTTGATTCCCTGGTGTGTTGGAGCAGAGTCGACTCCCGGGTTACCCGGTTGAGTGTGCCCCTGCACGTTCATGACGTCTGCCAATCGTGTCAGCCTTCTCTGCCTCGACCCCTCTGGGTGGTTTTTTTTTGATGGAGGCTTTGTCATGGTGCACAACAATGCCAGCATATGCCCCTTCCGCCGGGGTGCTGTTTCAGTTGCCCCCTTTGGCGCCTGTCTCGTCCGCAGTGCTCCAGGCTCGGGTCTACAGCCTGTTGCCTGGTTTTCTCCGGTGCGCTGCCTGCTTCCGTTGGTTAACCTTGAGTGCTTTACGGCCGTGCTGACTGCCTGTGTTGCAGGGTCAGTGTGCCAGGCGGTGTACTAATGGGGGGAAAGGGCCCGCTCTTGGAGGGGCCCTGTCCGAATACGCTGGTGATGTGGGGGGCGGTGTCACTAAGTGACCGCCTGGTGGGGTCTTGATGCCTGGCATCATTGACCTCTCCGGGCCCCCTTTTTTTCCGGGGGTTTCCAGTCCCTTCAGTGGGTCTGGGTCGTTCGGGGTTGAGTTGTTCTTGACCTTGTGATTTTGGGGCCAGTAACGATGTTCCTTCCGTTCGTTCCCTGGTGGCATGTGGGTTGTGCGTGTGCGTAGTCGTGGGGCCAAGCCACGATCTGCTCACCCTGGGCGTTGTGTTGCTTGAGTTCCTCTTCGCACGGTCGGATCCGTCGCCCTCCCGTCCTCCAATAGGGAGGGTATCCTCCATTACGGAGGGTCGGGGGGGCTCGGTCCTCCCCGGTCTGATGGTTGTGGGGGGCCTCAGTGGGGTACATTTGTCGAGCTTTAGGCTCCCGCTCAGCTCCTGTAGTGCAGATGACGCTGAGCGGCAGCCATAATGAAATAGAACGTAAGGTTATGTATATAGCCCAGTTCTATGAATTATGGTGACGCTCAGCGTCGGGACGCCACTGCGGCCCTTGATCTCACCTTGTGGTCAAAGTTTGGGAAGGAGGCGAGTAGGTGACCACACACCTGCTTATGAAGGTAAGCGGATAGGGGTGTGGCCAGATGAATGTTGGGATGTAAAGGTACATGGTGGAATTTTTTATTCAGTGCTCGTGCACGAAGTGGAGTGCGTGCAGATGACGCTGAGCGTCACCATAATTCATAGAACTGGGTTATATACATAACCTTACGTTCCCCTTGTTTAGTTCCTTGTTCAAGTGATAAGCTTGTTCAGTTGTCACAATGTAAATAAAAACGTGCACTGAAAAGTTACAGTACTGTATGTAGCTGGTTGATTATTTGTATGACAAAGTCAGAGTCAACTCTTGCAAAAAGTATCCGTTTTATTTAATTAATTGAAAACAGCATTGATATTATGTAAAAGCAAACTGGCAATAGAAAATATGTTCAAAATAACCGAGTTCCCTTAAAACGCTAACGCTATTAAATAAAAATATAGTGGAGGTTAAAATAAGAATATGACTTGGCCTGCTTTAATCCCTGTGTTCAAATGATGGGTTTTAGGCTCTGAACTAAAGCTGCTTTTTCCTATATGATGCCTCCAACACCTGGAATGTCCTCCAACTGACTCTGAAGTTGGATGTTCTTCCTTTTGCTGAATAAAAAAATATTATCTCTGACCATTGTGTGTCGACTGATAACTTTTAACTAATTATATTGTTTATTCTTATCTTATTTTGTCCTATAGGAGATGAACTATCCAGAATTCATCCGCTTCCAGAAGAGGGATGGTGGGACTGTCTAGCTAGCGAACCTGGGTACTTCTCCAACAGAGTACGCCCTAGTCCAACTGAAGAGCAGGGAAGGTACAACATCCACCCTTCCCTCATATACGCCTTCCCCTCAGCCTAGTAACAGCCCTTCTATCACCTACGTTTAGGTGAGGGAGAATACGCCTGCCCCTCAGCCTAGTAACAGGCCCTCCACCACCTACGTTGAACTGAAGAGGAATCCTGCCCCTCAACATTTTGATTTTATTTTATTTTATTAGGGATCCCCATTAGCTGGTGTGATAGCAACCAGCTAGTCTTCCTGGGGTCCACACACAAAAAAACATACAAAAACAATCACTATTGCAAAAACAAAATGATTAAAAGTCAGTATACACAATTCATAATGAAACTACTGTAACAATTAAGATAGCTAAAATTACATTAGTGTAAAACAAAAACAAAAAATTACACTACAGTGTTAAAAACAATTTAAAAACAATTTAAGATTCTTTTTAAAAGTGAATCTACTGTAAATGCAGCAGAGGTTCTGAGGCAGGCCATTCCAAAGAGTTAATGCTCTAAAAATAAAAGATCTCCCCAAAGCGCTGGTTCTAGGACCTGGCAATTCAAGCTGCCCACTACTGGAACCTCTAGTGCAGGGGTCAGCAACCCTATTTGACATGGAGTGCCTGTTTGAAATATAGTTGTAACTAGTGTGCCTCAACAATATTCCATGCATCGTAAAAAAGATTTCTCATAATCAGGTCTTTTTAATGATAATCTTTACATTATTACATCATTATTGTTATTGTTATTATTAACAATATTATTATGATGGTTGTATCAACCCTAAATCTGAGTTGGGGGGGGGGATGCAATGTAGACAAACAGCTGCATACAGTGCGACCATTTCACTCACATTTGCCCATTCATTTTTGGACACATCACACACCATCGGTGTGTGTACTGTACGCGTGCTATCATAGCTCCACCTACAGGCCTAATGGATAACACCAGGAGAACACCAGGATGTGAATGGAGGGTGAATGTGAGGTATATCGTGTAAATAAGTTTTGATTGATCGCAAGACTACTGTAAAAAAAAAAAAAAATTATAATAAGTTACCAGAACTTAAAAATATTGAGTTCAGTTACTGTGCATTAAGGTTCAGTTTTCAATCCATAATAAGTTAACAGAAAAATAAGTACACAACCACATTAAATAAAACTTTATTGTCATTGTTTTAAGAACACAAGTTGACTTGGTAATACTCACATTTTGAGTAAAAAAATTGCTTTTAACATGTGCAATGTTCAATGAAATAGAAAAATAAATAATAAAATTAGTTGATTAATCCCACTGGTCACAATGGTGACCGTAATAATGTTTTTGTTATAAGGCCCTGCAAATGTTACTGAATGATGTAGCAATGTATTTCCAGCTAAATTCAAATAAAGGGTCTCAATTAAATATGTGGTAGTAAAAAGAACCTGTGGGAGGATTTCAACAAGATAAATGTGACAACAGTGCAAAATATTTCACTAATATTAAAAAAAAAAAAAAAAAATGGTGTGGACCTGGGTTCTTTTAAAATCTGAGAGTGCTGGTCCGGCCTTCGCCTTTTTCTTCATAATGTTTGGGATTTCAGCACCCAGTGTTAGATACTGAGAGGGCGGTCTAACTTGACTTCAATTCCAGTGTTCTCACCAACCAAAACAAACTGCACCAAGGGGGTGTAGTATATTTTTGTTTGATTATTAATGGTTATTAGACATTATTATAGCATTATTACCTGCACTATTCTTACCCTGCCTACTTTTATACACTGCCTATCAAATTCATGTGTCTGTTCAATGCTAATTGTATCTCACTACTGAGATAATTTTAAGATAACTATTTTATCACACTTTTTACTTCTTACTGATGCACTGCTCTGTTTTGTATGTTAAATACCCTGTTGTATGTCCGTTCTATTTGATCATGTTTAGACTATTTTTAAACTGAATCATTTAAAAAAAAATATTATTTGTATTACTGAATGAAACTGTAAACACAGAGCCTATTGGCAAGCTAGATCCTAATGTGAAACACTGTGATTTACCATACCTTGCTACCTGTCTATCTTTTTTATGCTCGCTTATGCCTGTATTTTTTACTGTTGTGAATCACTTTGAACTGCAACCTCTGTATGTAAAGTGCTATACAAATAAAGTTATTATTATTATAATTAGACTGAATTTGAATGAATGAATTTGAATTTGAATTTGAATGAATGAATGAATGAATGAATTTTTATTCACACACACACACGATACATTTTACATGCGAGTATCCTCATGTGATAACATGTCGCAAATTGTGTGCATGTGCCAGGTCTCCCAAGAAGCTATTTAAAGCTTTTGGAGGGAGCCTGAACACAGATACTAACAGAATATGAACAACAAAACAATAACAAAATAAACAAAACAAACAAACAAAAACAAAACAAAAAACTACAACGTGGGTAGGTTTATACACCTACCTACTAACTGACATATAACAGAGATACATAATACAGACAATTTTATTCCTAAGTTATAATTTTAATTAGAGATATGATTTGAGCAGTTCCTCTTTCAATGATTTTTTAAAGGTTTTAAAGGTATTAGTCATTTTTAGATTTTCATCAAGCTTGTTCCAGATCTGTGGACCCCTGCATGCTATGCTTAGGCTAGCACAATTTAGCCTTCTCCTCTTGCCAGATATAAGATGCTTGTTTCTTGTGTTGTGGATGTGCAGTGGTTGGCAGACTGGGATTAGCTCAGACAGTCTGTGATTCATGTTGTTGACAACTTGATACATAATTGATGCGTTTTGATGAATGTTAAATTCAGCGAGCCTCAGGAGACCAAAGCGATGGAAAAGAGGCTTTGAGGGCGCTCGATACCCGGACCATGACAGCACTCGTAGTACCCTCTTTTGTAGGCTTTCTAGTTTTTTGAGATGGCTGGGGTATGTGTTGCACCATATGACGTTACAGTAATTAATGAGGGGTTCAAACAGGGTTTTGTATAAAGTGAGAAGGGCAGGCAAGGGAAGAAAATGACGTATTTTGCAGAATAAGCCAACATATTTGGACAGTTTTGTTTGTAGGTATTTTATGTGGCATTTGAAGTTGAGTGACTCATCGATGATGACCCACAGGAATTTTGTGGACGCCACTCTTGACAGCTCCTTTTCATTAATTTGTATGCACATGTGATGTGTGTGCATCCGATTTGAGTGGAAGACAATAAAGTTTGTTTTGCTGAGATTTAGTGATAACTTGTTGCATTTGAACCAGGTGTCCACTTTTTGTAGTTCTGTATTGAGTAGATCTTGTAGCTTGAGTGGATTTTTATGTGACAGAAACAAATTAGTGTCATCAGCGAATATAACTTTGTGCAGAAGTACAGATGAGTTGACAAAGTCATTTATATAGAGAATAAATAGTAAAGGCCCTAGAATTGACCCCTGGGGGACCCCATATTTTTTTATTGATTTGTGATTTTTTATATCGACGTACTGTTGCCTACCATGTAAATAGCTACTGAACCAGTTGAGAGCCAGACCCCTTATGCCATAATGGTGTAGTTTCCCAAGTAGAATGGTGAAGTCAATGGTGTCAAAAGCCTTTGATAGATCCAGGAAAACGCCCACCCCACAATCACCCTGATCAATGGCATCATGTATTTTTTCTATTAGGTCTAATATTGCCATGTTTGTAGTTCTTTTTTTCCTGAAGCCGTATTGTGAATTGGTGAGTATATCTAGCTTGGTGGTGTATTCGCTTAATCTATTGTACACAACTCTCTCATAGACTTTGGATAGAGCTGGTAATACGGATATTGGACGGTAATTATTAATACTATTTTTGTCACCTGATTTATATATGGGTATTATTCTTCCAATTTTGATGTTTTTTGGCACCACACCATGTAGTAAGGACAAATTAATACAGTGAGCGAGTGGTCTGACTATAATATTGGCTATGGCTATTAGGATTTTGCTGCATATTCCATCAGCACCGGCTGTGCGAGTGTCCTTCATCTTCATGATAATGTTGAATAGTTCATCATGGTCAGTTGGTTTCATGAAAAAAGAGTTAATATAGTTACCTGATAAATACTGTTTAAAAGACACCCCCCCGGGATGGCTAATTTTATTCGCCAGGTCTTCACCAATGGATGCAAAGTAGGTATTGAATTTATCAGAGAGATCCTGCTGTGACATGTTTGCAGGGTCAGGGAGCACTGATGCTTTTTTGTCCCTGTTTAGTACTTTATTTAGAACTGACCATGTCCTTTTTGAATCACCCTGTGATGCTATTATCTGATCAGTATAATGATCACATTTGCTTTTCCTTATTAGATGAGTGAGTTTATTTCTATATAGATTGTATTTGTTTCTATTATTTATACTAGGCTTCTTAAGATAATGTTTGTAGAGTTTATTTTTGTGTTTAATGGATGTTAAGATGCCCTTTGTAAGCCAGGGGTTCTGGTCATTTTTAGTGCTCATGACTGTCTTCTCAGGAATGGTGTTATGGATGGAGTCTGTTATTTCCAATATCAGACTGTCATATGCAGTATCAGGATCAGAGGCATCATATACATTTTTCCACCCTTTGGTCTGGCTAGTTGAAACCAGACAATAATGTGGATATTAGCCATCTGCCCCAACGGCTGGAACCAAAGCTTACTCATCAAACAGGTTCCCCAGAGAGAGAGAGCCCCCACTTGGAGGCCAAAACCAGTTGATTAGGGTGTGACTGAATGACCTTTTGTTACTAGACTGACATAACCGCACACGCACACACGTACACTCTCTCATGTGACATTTCAGTGACCACTGTCTCATCTAACAAGACAGACTGGTTAGGTTAAGTGGACCACACACACGCATCTTCCCAGATTGATGAATGACACACACACACACACACAGTATTGCAGGTGACATAGATTAGGGCTCACACACTGACCAAACCGGTTTTACGTAAGGATGACGAATCACATCACAGCATTTAGATTCGGTTTGAACACATATAAGCCACTCATCTTGAGATTAGGACACACACCACAGAACCAAGCTGT